>NW_028118222.1:0-40795 GCF_965113295.1 Leuciscus leuciscus | reverse complement strand
ACAAAAAGAAAGCTTGAGATTTGACTGAAAGCAAAGTGGCTTTAAGTTACATTCAAAAGCTAATTTTATCATTTTAAAATTAAGGTTTTTATTTTATTGCATTCACTGTGTAGTTTTTCATTTTAACCCCTATTATGCAAAAACATGCTACAGATGTTCCCTCTTTTTTTAATTGACAACTAGGAATAATGGAATAGGTCTCCGGCAAACTTGACAATGGTGTGAAGAGAAAGTCTTTCCGGGGAGAGGGCCTGAACCTGGATTGGCTGGACGAGTAGGCCTGGTCCAAAGGAGGACAGCAAGAAGGCCAAGCTGAGCATCAGGGGACATATATATCGTGCAGGTGAAGGGTAAGGAGAGATATGAAATGTTAAAGAAAATAAACGACAGTTTGGAACTTAGCGACGTTATGCCTCCATGTGACATGGACAAATTCAGCTCTCTGACTGAAGATGATCTGACCAAGCAGGTTCTGGAGCTCTCTGAGGAGCTGAGCAGAGGGACGCTGTGTCAGATTTTGACCTTTTTGCACAAATGAAGCAGATGATGGTGAGATGGATTTTGGCGTGGATTTAAGTCTGGATGTAAAATGGCATTTTATGGCTAGAGCCATTCTCAAATGTCAGTCATATAACTGCATTCGCAGAACTTTCAGAGGAACACAGTGATGGCGTGCCCTCGGAGACCGTCTCAGCTAATGCACCGGGCGTAGGACAGACATGCTGTCTGCCCACACAACCAGGTATGAATATAGTTCTATTGTTTCCAAGGCATCAAATTCTTGAAAGGTCACTGCTTACAGGAAATAAGTGATTGGACATGCAAAACTATGCAAATTGTTACCTCAAATGATAGAGAAATTAATCTCAATAAAAGGACAAGTGGGGCCTGACGGATCTCAGCCAAACTGCCATGCTTCAGGTAATTAAAATTTTATTCATTTTGACTCACAGTTCTGATGATGAAATCTACATTCTGCATGTAAGTGGCAAAGAGCGTTTTAGATTTCTTTCTCTGTGGGTCTCTGTACATCAGCTCAGCCAGCCACACAGCAGAAAGAGGAGGCGCACCAGCCCGTGTGCTTAAAGCACTACTGATCCCAGGAGAGAGCAGTGCTTCCTCGACCCATCCAGCATCCAGGTGAGTCATTAGAAATGACACAATTCATTCTAACACAATGTCTGGTTTTCAGTGAGTCGGAGAAGATGGTGTCTGAAAAGAAGCCCGCAGGAACGGTGTCTCCACCGACAGGGAGTCCCACTCCAGCAGCTCCGCCCTCATCAGTGCAACACAACACAATGGCCAGACACCAGGGTGTGGACACTTCCATGCTCCGTAGAGCCATCTGGAACTATATTCAGTGCTAGTTCGGGATTCGGTAAGTCTCTCCACTGCTCAACATTGAATATGTTTATTCATTCTACAAGTAACGTTTTAAAATGCTGAAGATGTCTCAGAGGCTCCCCCGGGGCCTTCAAAGAAGCCAGCAGGAGAGCATTTGTTTATGCATCTCAACAGGTCCAGGGCCAGGTGAGTCATAAAATAAAATAAAAAAATCACACACTTCCACTTGTATGTACGGCATAAGATATGACTACGGCTATAGTGGTGAATAATAATCGATACAGATTTAGATCTTAAAATCCTTTCTTGCATCTCTATAAAAAGCAGAGGTCACAGACTTGTTTTTGTTTTCCAGTGATTTGACATGCGCTTCTGGCATGTGCGCGCTGAGATGCTGGACCAAGGGAGGACATACATGCTGTACATTCTTACTTTTTACTATGTTGCTAATGTATTTTTGTTCATTGTTTACAGCGAGTTCCTCTTCACTGGAGCGGTGAGATTTGGAGAGCCATGGCTGGTATGTGCTCCGCTTTATAAAGACTTCATCAGACTGTACCGCTTTGCTCTGGACGCAGGAACAAACCTTTGCCACATACACACTGACTGTGAGACGCAGACACAGCACGCCTCTGATGAAGTTCAAATTCATGGAAATATGTTCATTCATACCCGACCAGATAGACCACAGCCACAGAAATGTAATGTATTGTCTCCCTAAGGCCTTCAGAGAGATGCTCTGGCCTTTGAACATGTGAACAGGTGGAGGTGAACTTTCACCGGCTTTCAATGAGGTTGACAACCTAATGGTCGATCTGTTGGACAACATCTCTACAAAAGTGCAGCAGTCGGACTGACTGAAGGAGATCTGACCAAAAGGTACTGGCCCAGGGACCTGATGGACCTCAGCCAAACTGCTATGCTTCAGGCATGTTTAAGGTTATTAAAAAATAAATAATTAACTCACCAGCTCATTCTTACTCACAGTTCTGATGAAGAAATCTACATTCTTCATTCGGCAAAGAGTGTTACATACTATTTATGTATTTGTGTGGTTACATACTTGGTTCCTGTTGTCTTGCCAATTTTAGGGAGATGCTCTGGCCTTGTGGATACAGACCGCCCATGCTCTGCGGAGAGAGAAGCAGCGCAACCACATATTATTATTTGTTAAGATAAGTATTAGCATTGCTTAATTTGTGTCTTCTTGTTTAAAGGGATAGTTCACCCAAAAATGAAAATTCGGTCATCATTTACTCACCCTCAAGTTGTTTCAAACCTGTAAAAAAAATTTTTTTTCTGCTGAACACAAAAGAAGATATTTTGAAAAATGTCTGTAACCAAACAGTTGATGGACCCCATTGACTTCCATAGTATTTTTTTTTCCTACTATGGAAGTCAATGGGGTCCATCAACTGTTTGGTTACAGACATTTTTCAAAATATCTTCTTTTGTGTTCAGCAGAAAAAAGAAATTCTTACAGGTTTGAAACAAAGTCATACAAGACCCATGATGACAAGACACAACCTGACACAAGACATTCATTTTGTGTTTATATATTTTTTTATTTTAATGCATTTAGGGTCCATGTGTGCGCCCGTCTTGTCTCACATCATCTCGAGTGCGGTATCTTTAGTAAACCTGTCTTGTTTTTTGTTTCGTCCTAACAGGTTCTTTCTTTATGGGCTTGCAGTACTGCCAGACAATCTTAAGAGTGGCAAAGCTGGAAGTAAAGAGGATGGCTCATGATCTGGTTTTGGGCAGAAAACTCAGGGACAGAGAAAGGACCATGCATAGGTACTACTGCGAGGCTGTCTTGGTTTTTGCCCACATGCAGCGCCCAAGAGCTGTGGAATCCTTGACGGTAAGTACATCTCTATTTTAACGACTCTACGCTTGCAATATGATGCAATGTTTACAGCACGTATGCATTAGTAAGTGACCATTTTTCGTTGTTATCTAGGATTCAGAGTGGAAAAAGAAAAAAAGTATTTCATAGTCTTGATATATACGTAGATATCAAGTACGCCCAGAGACAGGACTATCTTCTGTGTAAGTCTCCGAATCCACCAATACAGCAATGTCGCTCATTTTAACTTGACACTGCAGGTGTTTTTTGTTTGTCGCCAACAAGCGTTTACCAATGATTATGGTAATTTTTCTAAACCTTTAACACAGCAACAAACACCTACATCACACAGTTAGCCAAATGTTTGATCTTCTGGTCAAAACCACTTTTTTTTTTTTTTTTTTTTTTTTTAGTTATACAAACTATACACCAAAAAACTTTTTGTACCGTACACGTTCTCTATCAAAACGCAGCAAGCCCAACTCAAAATTGAAGTCAAAAAAGTGATCGTCTGAGTAAAGTGATTTGATTTTGTCTTTCAGCACACTTCAAAGTCCACTAGCCTTCGACCGCAAAGTTGTCAAGGCTGATTGGGCAGGAGGGGTGGAGGTCCAACTACCCAAAACCCGAGGAGATTCAACGGTTGTGGAAACCGGCTTCCAACCTCGCCACAGAGTCAGATGAGGCCATAATGAAGTGCCTGTCTGAGCAGACCTGGACAGGGCTGGCCATTCTCTCTTGGCCCAAAAGAGTTTTTGCTTCAAGTATCAGGACATAAAGGAATTTGTGCGAACTGAAGTTACTGTGGGACATCCGGCAAAGATAATTCTGCTGGAGAAGCCAGATATACCTTTCCAGGTCATAAATGGCCATGGCTTTGACACACCATTGGTCATGCAGCTGTGTGATAAATGGGGAAATCCTTTAACAGATCAGCGGCTTGAGATTGTGATGAAGAGTTAAAGATAAAGTCCTGAGTGACGTCTCAGCCTGTAGATTCACACGGAAAAGCTTGCTTCATATTAGAAAGTATAAGTGGTCCAAAAGGGGAGCATCATTTGGAATTCAGGGGATGTTTTGGCAGGAAAGGTATTGCAGGGCAAGTAATAAGACTAAATGTGATTCCTGATCCCAACAAACCCTTTTGGCACTTTGTGACATCAGTGTGGACACCCAGCTAAAATTTGATTATGGTGTTTCTCTCTCACTCATGTAATTGATTTTGTGGTTTCTGGGTTCTTAAATATTTGGCCTAGTCGAGGGGTGGCCTTGAAAATAGTTTGGTTGTGGATAATGACAGTGATTTTTTTTATGATCCGCCCCTCAACAGTGTTGGGAACTGTTTTCTTGTAAGCAAGAAAAATTGGATAATTTACTTAATTTAAAAAGAATACATGTTTTATCAATTACTGTATTTGCTTCATCCTTGGTTTAAAAAAAAAGAAAAAAACTAAAACACCACCAGGTGAGGATGTGACTATATTGGTATTGCATAACTAAAACATTCAATAATATTTTCTAGAAGATATATTTTTCTTATTTATTTTTTCACAGTCTCTGGCAGTTCATCAGTTTTGTTCTTGTTGACATCATTTTATTTATTGTTCATTTTTATGTTGTGCTTTGTTGTGTATAGTTCTTTCGTGTCCCCGGAATAAAATGTCCCTTAACTCATTGTTTAATTGCATTCTTTTCTTTTACTAATACAAGTGTTTTCATTAGGTATAAATAATACAACATATAAGCACTGCACTTCACTGGTGTACAGAATATTGCCCAACACTCACAAACTGTCACACATAGAACAGACACTTGTACGAATAAATGTGAATGAGCTGTACAGATCTAGTGATTCATTACCCCCATTCTCCAACAGAACAAGTTGGTCACTGTTGTTTGAAGTGAAGTGTCTGCTCTTCTTCAGTGTAAAAACTCAGAGAGGTCGAAGTCTGTATCACATCTATCAAACTCAAACAGACAAAATTCACAAGTTCACAAAAGGTGATATAACTAACAAAATATATGTTAATATTTTAATGCAATGGTCAAAATATTAGCCAACCCAAATCACAAACATAAAATACTCTAAAACTCTACTTATTTTACATTATAATCAAATTAATATTACTGAACTGAGACGGAGCATAAATATACCCACCCACAGCCTGCAGTACACAATAGGTGTGTTCGACATCGGCTGCGGCTGGATGTAACCGATCGGCGAGAGTAGCCGCGTGCAGGCGGGGAGGAGCTGCAAACGGAGACGTGAAGTCGGACACTTTCTGGTTCCCGTATTGACCGCTCACGTGGTGTTTGCATACTTTACCACAGCTAAAGAGAAGCCCAAGAGGCGAAACTCTGTTGTGTTATGGGTAACAGTTTGTAGATGGCGCTGTGGAGGCGCGTCCGCCATTATGGACTGAAAGCTGCTGAAATCGTTAGCGATCTTATGGCACCACTTCCATTTTAGTACTGTTTATAGATCATGTGTGCACTTGCTAGATTTCACATCTTTTTTGTACCTTTCCGCCTGTAATAGGACATTCACAGATTGTTTTTGTTCTTGCCATTGAAACGTTCACTGTGTGCACTTTCACTGAAGATGTTGAAAAAACAAGTTGTTAATATTTTTGTGATATTCTATGTAAGATTAACTGTCTTTAGAAATTTTCATTTATAATTGTATTTATTTTTTTAGGGTTAGGGTTAGGGTTAGGTAGGGAGGTAAAAACGACTTTCACCCTCATTAGTAACCACCCTCATTAGCATATATGGCATCTGATTGGCCGAATCTGGCCAGTGGGTGGGTCTGTGTCCCCTGAGTGGTGTACAGTAGGTTTCACCAGATAAAAGCACTGTATTTATGAAATATGACCTTTTAATGTAATGTCCACAGACAGCATATAGGGAATCTGTCAAATAAGTTACAGGCGGGACTTTATCCAAAACATCCCAGCTGTAACTTATTTGACAGGACTCCTATATGCTGTCTGTGGACGGTTGAGTTTTATGCAAATTATGCATAATTAATGGCTGCAATGTACATCAGTGGGTGGGTCTGTGTCCCCTGAGTGGTGTACAGAAGGTTTCACCTCATAAACAGACAGCCTAGAGGCCGCGTCGAATAAGTTACAGGTGGGACTTTAACAAAAACATCCCACCTGTAACTTATTTGACAGGACCCCAGTTTTCTCGGGCCTCGAGCAAGGCGCATTAATGAGACTGGGCTCATGTGAAACTGCACAACACGAGCTTTCTCGTGATATAAAATACAGTTTGATTGCCCTTTGTAATTGCCCTTTTGATTGTGCCACTTGTCCCTCTAAGAAGTTGGACGCCGACCGCTCGGGGCCGCATAACTAGTTAGCATGCCGGAGTCTCGTTCGTTATCGGAATGAACCAGACAAATCGCTCCACCAACTAAGAACGGCCATGCACCACCACCCACAGAATCGAGAAAGAGCTATCAATCTGTCAATCCTTTCCGTGTCCGGGCCGGGTGAGCTTTCCCGTGTTGAGTCAAATTAAGCCGCAGGCTCCACTCCTGGTGGTGCCCTTCCGTCAATTCCTTTAAGTTTCAGCTTTGCAACCATACTCCCCCCGGAACCCAAAGACTCGTGGTTTCCCGCACGCTGCCCGGCGGGTCATGGGAATAACGCCAACCGGATCGCGGGTCGGCATCGTTTACGGTCGGAACTACGACGGTATCTGATCGTCTTCGAACCTCCGACTTTCGTTCTTGATTAATGAAAGGCACATAGATGGTACTAAGTAGTGGTCTGTGCTTGACAGTGGGCCTCTGGAAAGAGGCAAATTTAGGCTAATTAATTATTTTAATAACTTTTGTTATTTTATATAGTTCTTTACTATGTTTTGTTGTTAACATAAAGGAATTCACTAATGATCCTTCATGTCAAGGCGTCCTATTTCTTTCATTAGCTGCCTTGTTAGAGGAAATGGACCGGAAAGGCTTGGTGGTGAGGAACATAACTCCACTCCTTCCTGCTCCATCTTCGGTTCTCCATCTCTGCAGCGCTTCTTGATCAAGTACTTCACATCTAACCCTGCAGCCAAGGCGCTGTGTTGGCCAATGCTAGCTGCTGTCTACATTTTCAGTCACTATTCTTTCCTTCACCTGGAGGCCAACATTTAATTGAGGACGCTGTTTGATTCAAGTGTGTGAATCCAGTGTTTTTCTTAGCTGGTTAGAAGAAATGGACAGGAAGGGCTTGGTGGTGAGGAACATCCCTCCACTCCTTCCTGCGCCATCTTCCGTGCCTCAGAGCTCCTCGAGGGATGCTGAGAGCGAGCCACAAGTGGAGCCAGCGATGCCTCCACTGCCAAACCACTGGACCTGGGAAGCTACTCCAAGACTGGTGCCTATGGTCTCCCTGTGGAAGAAGATGCAGGCCATTTTTGGAGCTGATATGATGCACTGTCAGGTGTGTGCCTCACTGCTTTGTAATTTCCTGTTGCAGTACTCAAAATTCCATCAAATGTGTGTATATTCACTTCTTTTTTTTTTTTTTTGCCTTTGGCAGAGGCAAAAAGGGTAATCCAGTGAACAGAGCTAAATCCAAAAACCGAGAGACGAGCAGTGCCAACATAACCTGCATGGACTACACCGCCAGCTTTAGTCCACAGTACAGCTTCATACAAAACATGTACAATACAAACACTATACAATAACGCTTTATTGAT
The DNA here is from genome assembly GCF_965113295.1 of Leuciscus leuciscus. Lineage (NCBI taxonomy): Eukaryota > Metazoa > Chordata > Actinopteri > Cypriniformes > Leuciscidae > Leuciscus > Leuciscus leuciscus. Next base: position 32,901 of record NW_028118222.1, on the reverse strand, counting down.
GTTGCACATGCGCAGTTTACTGTTAGTTGACGTAATTTCATAATACAACCTTAAATGTTACAAATACTTTACCATTTACAAACGAATGCGTACATTAAGTGCTGTAAATGGATTATTCCTGCTAGCTAATGTGTAGAACATTATTGTAAAGTGTTATATATATATATATATATATATATATATATATATATATATATATATATATATATATATAGGCTATTATTACTATAATTAAACACAAATGTCGCATGAATGCAAAATAAAAAGAACTGCATTTATTAATTTATTTATAAAGATTTTAATTTTAAGAAATGCTCACAACGACTTTGTTTCCTCAGACGAAGATGGGGAATGTCTCCAGCGACAGTGGCGTGACCACTTCACCTGGAAGTGGGAGTTTGGTAAGTAGAAATAAATATTGATAGAAAATGCTTTTTCATTTGGCCAAATCTTAATCTTTAGTAACTTGATTTATAACAAATTAAAGCTTGTGGTAATAATTCAAGTCAAGTCAAGTCAAGTGAATTTATTGATTGAATTAGGGTTAGGGTTAGAGTTAGGGTTAGGGTTAGGTAGGGAGGTAAAAACGACTTTCACCCTCATTAGTAACCACCCTCATTTGCATAAAGGGCATCTGATTGGCCGAATCTTAACTGTCCATATATCTGCAACGGTGTGTTTTATCTGTACGAAACTTGGTTTATATAGTAATTGATGTATGGCTAGTCGACTGGTGGTGGTTTGGTGCGCCTCTAGCGCCACCAGGTGTGTAGACACGGTACTGCACTTTATTTTTTAGATTTGTTTTTTTTTAACAGGGGTCTATTTTATAAATTGCTGTTGTATCTAGGGTTATTTTATATAGGGGTGGTCTATCCTGGTATATTTTGGGTAGGGTCTGTGTAGGTCCCGCCAGTGGTCAGTGTTTTTTGGTTTTGTTTTCTGTTTTTTTGTGCAGGTGGTGGGTAGGTTTAGCTGGTTAGGTGAGGTAGCGTGCCAGGCCTTTGGCCTTTGACCCTGCATCCATGCAGACGCCCTGACGCAAACTGAACTTGAGTTTTCCCCCAGCTGTTCACCTGTCAATGCAAAATGGTTGCATTTGCCGTGCATATCAGCACGAGTGCTGAAACAGCACCAATGCTGACAGGTAAGTGTCTATTTCTATAGATAGATTGATGGATGGAGTGATGGATGGATGGATGGATGGATGGATGGATGGATGGATGGATGGATGGATGGATGGATGGATGGATAGATAGGTACATGAGTTGAAACAACTTTTTGTTAAAAAAAATGTTTTTGTTAAAAAAAATGTTTTTGTTTGAAAAAGTGAATGTTTTTTAGGCCTGTGTTACATTGATGGATGGAGTGATGGAGTGATGGATGGATGGATGGATGGATGGATAGATAGATGAATAGATGAATATATAGATACATGAGTTTAAACCACTTTTTGTTAAAAAAAATATGTTTTTGTTTGAAAAAGTGAATGTTTTTAGGCCTGTGTTATACATGGATGGATGGAGTGATGGAGTGATGGATGGATGGATGGATGGATGGATGGATAGATAGATAAATAGATAGATAGATGAATAGATGAATATATAGATACATGAGTTTAAACAACTTTTTGTTAAAAAAAAAAAAGTTTTTGTTTGAAAAAGTGAATGTTTTTAGGCCTGTGTTATACATGGATGGATGGAGTGATGGAGTGATGGAGTGATGGATGGATGGATGGATAGATAGATGGATAGATGGATAGATGGATAGATGGATAGATGAGTTTGATCGACTGTTTGTTCATATTTTTTTATTGTTTTGTGTTAAATATTGAAAGTAGTCTTTGGACTAATGGTTAGTTTGGGTTTAGGGTTAGTTTGAGGCTATGGTTAGGTTAGGGTTAAAATGGCATATAGGTAGGGAGGTAAAAACGACTTTCACCCTCATTAGTAACCACCCTCATTTGCATAAAGGGCATCTGATTGGCCGAATCTTAACTGTCCATATATCTGCAACGGTGTGTTTTATCTGTACGAAACTTGGTTTATATAGTAATTGATGTATGGCTAGTCGACTGGTGGTGGTTTGGTGCGCCTCTAGCGCCACCAGGTGTGTAGACACGGTACTGCACTTTATTTTTTAGATTTGTTTTTTTTTAACAGGGGTCTATTTTATAAATTGCTGTTGTATCTAGGGTTATTTTATATAGGGGTGGTCTATCCTGGTATATTTTGGGTAGGGTCTGTGTAGGTCCCGCCAGTGGTCAGTGTTTTTTGGTTTTGTTTTCTGTTTTTTTGTGCAGGTGGTGGGTAGGTTTAGCTGGTTAGGTGAGGTAGCGTGCCAGGCCTTTGGCCTTTGACCCTGCATCCATGCAGACGCCCTGACGCAAACTGAACTTGAGTTTTCCCCCAGCTGTTCACCTGTCAATGCAAAATGGTTGCATTTGCCGTGCATATCAGCACGAGTGCTGAAACAGCACCAATGCTGACAGGTAAGTGTCTATTTCTATAGATAGATTGATGGATGGAGTGATGGATGGATGGATGGATGGATGGATGGATGGATGGATGGATGGATGGATAGATAGGTACATGAGTTGAAACAACTTTTTGTTAAAAAAAATGTTTTTGTTAAAAAAAATGTTTTTGTTTGAAAAAGTGAATGTTTTTTAGGCCTGTGTTACATTGATGGATGGAGTGATGGAGTGATGGATGGATGGATGGATGGATGGATAGATAGATGAATAGATGAATATATAGATACATGAGTTTAAACCACTTTTTGTTAAAAAAAATATGTTTTTGTTTGAAAAAGTGAATGTTTTTAGGCCTGTGTTATACATGGATGGATGGAGTGATGGATGGATGGATGGATGGATGGATAGATAGATAAATAGATAGATAGATGAATAGATGAATATATAGATACATGAGTTTAAACAACTTTTTGTTAAAAAAAAAAAAGTTTTTGTTTGAAAAAGTGAATGTTTTTAGGCCTGTGTTATACATGGATGGATGGAGTGATGGAGTGATGGATGGATGGATGGATGGATGGATAGATAGATGGATAGATGGATAGATGGATAGATGGATAGATGAGTTTGATCGACTGTTTGTTCATATTTTTTTATTGTTTTGTGTTAAATATTGAAAGTAGTCTTTGGACTAATGGTTAGTTTGGGTTTAGGGTTAGTTTGGGCTATGGTTAGGTTAGGCTATGGTTAGGTTAGGGTTAAAATGGCATATAGGTAGGGAGGTAAAAACGACTTTCACCCTCATTAGTAACCACCCTCATTTGCATAAAGGGCATCTGATTGGCCGAATCTTAACTGTCCATATATCTGCAACGGTGTGTTTTATCTGTACGAAACTTGGTTTATATAGTAATTGATGTATGGCTAGTCGACTGGTGGTGGTTTGGTGCGCCTCTAGCGCCACCAGGTGTGTAGACACGGTACTGCACTTTATTTTTTAGATTTGTTTTTTTTTAACAGGGGTCTATTTTATAAATTGCTGTTGTATCTAGGGTTATTTTATATAGGGGTGGTCTATCCTGGTATATTTTGGGTAGGGTCTGTGTAGGTCCCGCCAGTGGTCAGTGTTTTTTGGTTTTGTTTTCTGTTTTTTTGTGCAGGTGGTGGGTAGGTTTAGCTGGTTAGGTGAGGTAGCGTGCCAGGCCTTTGGCCTTTGACCCTGCATCCATGCAGACGCCCTGACGCAAACTGAACTTGAGTTTTCCCCCAGCTGTTCACCTGTCAATGCAAAATGGTTGCATTTGCCGTGCATATCAGCACGAGTGCTGAAACAGCACCAATGCTGACAGGTAAGTGTCTATTTCTATAGATAGATTGATGGATGGAGTGATGGATGGATGGATGGATGGATGGATGGATGGATGGATGGATGGATGGATGGATGGATGGATGGATGGATAGATAGGTACATGAGTTGAAACAACTTTTTGTTAAAAAAAATGTTTTTGTTAAAAAAAATGTTTTTGTTTGAAAAAGTGAATGTTTTTTAGGCCTGTGTTACATTGATGGATGGAGTGATGGAGTGATGGATGGATGGATGGATGGATGGATAGATAGATGAATAGATGAATATATAGATACATGAGTTTAAACCACTTTTTGTTAAAAAAAATATGTTTTTGTTTGAAAAAGTGAATGTTTTTAGGCCTGTGTTATACATGGATGGATGGAGTGATGGATGGATGGATGGATGGATGGATGGATAGATAGATAAATAGATAGATAGATGAATAGATGAATATATAGATACATGAGTTTAAACAACTTTTTGTTAAAAAAAAAAAAGTTTTTGTTTGAAAAAGTGAATGTTTTTAGGCCTGTGTTATACATGGATGGATGGAGTGATGGAGTGATGGAGTGATGGATGGATGGATGGATAGATAGATGGATAGATGGATAGATGGATAGATGGATAGATGAGTTTGATCGACTGTTTGTTCATATTTTTTTATTGTTTTGTGTTAAATATTGAAAGTAGTCTTTGGACTAATGGTTAGTTTGGGTTTAGGGTTAGTTTGAGGCTATGGTTAGGTTAGGGTTAAAATGGCATATAGGTAGGGAGGTAAAAACGACTTTCACCCTCATTAGTAACCACCCTCATTTGCATAAAGGGCATCTGATTGGCCGAATCTTAACTGTCCATATATCTGCAACGGTGTGTTTTATCTGTACGAAACTTGGTTTATATAGTAATTGATGTATGGCTAGTCGACTGGTGGTGGTTTGGTGCGCCTCTAGCGCCACCAGGTGTGTAGACACGGTACTGCACTTTATTTTTTAGATTTGTTTTTTTTTAACAGGGGTCTATTTTATAAATTGCTGTTGTATCTAGGGTTATTTTATATAGGGGTGGTCTATCCTGGTATATTTTGGGTAGGGTCTGTGTAGGTCCCGCCAGTGGTCAGTGTTTTTTGGTTTTGTTTTCTGTTTTTTTGTGCAGGTGGTGGGTAGGTTTAGCTGGTTAGGTGAGGTAGCGTGCCAGGCCTTTGGCCTTTGACCCTGCATCCATGCAGACGCCCTGACGCAAACTGAACTTGAGTTTTCCCCCAGCTGTTCACCTGTCAATGCAAAATGGTTGCATTTGCCGTGCATATCAGCACGAGTGCTGAAACAGCACCAATGCTGACAGGTAAGTGTCTATTTCTATAGATAGATTGATGGATGGATGGATGGATGGATGGATGGATGGATGGATGGATGGATGGATGGATGGATGGATGGATGGATGGATGGATGGATAGATAGGTACATGAGTTGAAACAACTTTTTGTTAAAAAAAATGTTTTTGTTAAAAAAAATGTTTTTGTTTGAAAAAGTGAATGTTTTTTAGGCCTGTGTTACATTGATGGATGGAGTGATGGAGTGATGGATGGATGGATGGATGGATGGATAGATAGATGAATAGATGAATATATAGATACATGAGTTTAAACCACTTTTTGTTAAAAAAAATATGTTTTTGTTTGAAAAAGTGAATGTTTTTAGGCCTGTGTTATACATGGATGGATGGAGTGATGGATGGATGGATGGATGGATGGATAGATAGATAAATAGATAGATAGATGAATAGATGAATATATAGATACATGAGTTTAAACAACTTTTTGTTAAAAAAAAAAAAGTTTTTGTTTGAAAAAGTGAATGTTTTTAGGCCTGTGTTATACATGGATGGATGGAGTGATGGAGTGATGGAGTGATGGATGGATGGATGGATAGATAGATGGATAGATGGATAGATGGATAGATGGATAGATGAGTTTGATCGACTGTTTGTTCATATTTTTTTATTGTTTTGTGTTAAATATTGAAAGTAGTCTTTGGACTAATGGTTAGTTTGGGTTTAGGGTTAGTTTGAGGCTATGGTTAGGTTAGGGTTAAAATGGCATATAGGTAGGGAGGTAAAAACGACTTTCACCCTCATTAGTAACCACCCTCATTTGCATAAAGGGCATCTGATTGGCCGAATCTTAACTGTCCATATATCTGCAACGGTGTGTTTTATCTGTACGAAACTTGGTTTATATAGTAATTGATGTATGGCTAGTCGACTGGTGGTGGTTTGGTGCGCCTCTAGCGCCACCAGGTGTGTAGACACGGTACTGCACTTTATTTTTTAGATTTGTTTTTTTTTAACAGGGGTCTATTTTATAAATTGCTGTTGTATCTAGGGTTATTTTATATAGGGGTGGTCTATCCTGGTATATTTTGGGTAGGGTCTGTGTAGGTCCCGCCAGTGGTCAGTGTTTTTTGGTTTTGTTTTCTGTTTTTTTGTGCAGGTGGTGGGTAGGTTTAGCTGGTTAGGTGAGGTAGCGTGCCAGGCCTTTGGCCTTTGACCCTGCATCCATGCAGACGCCCTGACGCAAACTGAACTTGAGTTTTCCCCCAGCTGTTCACCTGTCAATGCAAAATGGTTGCATTTGCCGTGCATATCAGCACGAGTGCTGAAACAGCACCAATGCTGACAGGTAAGTGTCTATTTCTATAGATAGATTGATGGATGGAGGATGATGGATGGATGGATGGATGGATGGATGGATGGATGGATGGATGGATGGATGGATGGATGGATGGATGGATAGATAGGTACATGAGTTGAAACAACTTTTTGTTAAAAAAAATGTTTTTGTTAAAAAAAATGTTTTTGTTTGAAAAAGTGAATGTTTTTTAGGCCTGTGTTACATTGATGGATGGAGTGATGGAGTGATGGATGGATGGATGGATGGATGGATAGATAGATGAATAGATGAATATATAGATACATGAGTTTAAACCACTTTTTGTTAAAAAAAATATGTTTTTGTTTGAAAAAGTGAATGTTTTTAGGCCTGTGTTATACATGGATGGATGGAGTGATGGATGGATGGATGGATGGATGGATAGATAGATAAATAGATAGATAGATGAATAGATGAATATATAGATACATGAGTTTAAACAACTTTTTGTTAAAAAAAAAAAAGTTTTTGTTTGAAAAAGTGAATGTTTTTAGGCCTGTGTTATACATGGATGGATGGAGTGATGGAGTGATGGAGTGATGGATGGATGGATGGATAGATAGATGGATAGATGGATAGATGGATAGATGGATAGATGAGTTTGATCGACTGTTTGTTCATATTTTTTTATTGTTTTGTGTTAAATATTGAAAGTAGTCTTTGGACTAATGGTTAGTTTGGGTTTAGGGTTAGTTTGAGGCTATGGTTAGGTTAGGGTTAAAATGGCATATAGGTAGGGAGGTAAAAACGACTTTCACCCTCATTAGTAACCACCCTCATTTGCATAAAGGGCATCTGATTGGCCGAATCTTAACTGTCCATATATCTGCAACGGTGTGTTTTATCTGTACGAAACTTGGTTTATATAGTAATTGATGTATGGCTAGTCGACTGGTGGTGGTTTGGTGCGCCTCTAGCGCCACCAGGTGTGTAGACACGGTACTGCACTTTATTTTTTAGATTTGTTTTTTTTTAACAGGGGTCTATTTTATAAATTGCTGTTGTATCTAGGGTTATTTTATATAGGGGTGGTCTATCCTGGTATATTTTGGGTAGGGTCTGTGTAGGTCCCGCCAGTGGTCAGTGTTTTTTGGTTTTGTTTTCTGTTTTTTTGTGCAGGTGGTGGGTAGGTTTAGCTGGTTAGGTGAGGTAGCGTGCCAGGCCTTTGGCCTTTGACCCTGCATCCATGCAGACGCCCTGACGCAAACTGAACTTGAGTTTTCCCCCAGCTGTTCACCTGTCAATGCAAAATGGTTGCATTTGCCGTGCATATCAGCACGAGTGCTGAAACAGCACCAATGCTGACAGGTAAGTGTCTATTTCTATAGATAGATTGATGGATGGAGTGATGGATGGATGGATGGATGGATGGATGGATGGATGGATGGATGGATGGATGGATGGATGGATGGATGGATAGATAGGTACATGAGTTGAAACAACTTTTTGTTAAAAAAAATGTTTTTGTTAAAAAAAATGTTTTTGTTTGAAAAAGTGAATGTTTTTTAGGCCTGTGTTACATTGATGGATGGAGTGATGGAGTGATGGATGGATGGATGGATGGATGGATAGATAGATGAATAGATGAATATATAGATACATGAGTTTAAACCACTTTTTGTTAAAAAAAATATGTTTTTGTTTGAAAAAGTGAATGTTTTTAGGCCTGTGTTATACATGGATGGATGGAGTGATGGATGGATGGATGGATGGATGGATAGATAGATAAATAGATAGATAGATGAATAGATGAATATATAGATACATGAGTTTAAACAACTTTTTGTTAAAAAAAAAAAAGTTTTTGTTTGAAAAAGTGAATGTTTTTAGGCCTGTGTTATACATGGATGGATGGAGTGATGGAGTGATGGAGTGATGGATGGATGGATGGATAGATAGATGGATAGATGGATAGATGGATAGATGGATAGATGAGTTTGATCGTGTTTTGTGTTAAATATTGAAAGTAGTCTTTGGACTAATGGTTAGTTTGGGTTTAGGGTTAGTTTGAGGCTATGGTTAGGTTAGGGTTAAAATGGCATATAGGTAGGGAGGTAAAAACGACTTTCACCCTCATTAGTAACCACCCTCATTTGCATAAAGGGCATCTGATTGGCCGAATCTTAACTGTCCATATATCTGCAACGGTGTGTTTTATCTGTACGAAACTTGGTTTATATAGTAATTGATGTATGGCTAGTCGACTGGTGGTGGTTTGGTGCGCCTCTAGCGCCACCAGGTGTGTAGACACGGTACTGCACTTTATTTTTTAGATTTGTTTTTTTTTAACAGGGGTCTATTTTATAAATTGCTGTTGTATCTAGGGTTATTTTATATAGGGGTGGTCTATCCTGGTATATTTTGGGTAGGGTCTGTGTAGGTCCCGCCAGTGGTCAGTGTTTTTTGGTTTTGTTTTCTGTTTTTTTGTGCAGGTGGTGGGTAGGTTTAGCTGGTTAGGTGAGGTAGCGTGCCAGGCCTTTGGCCTTTGACCCTGCATCCATGCAGACGCCCTGACGCAAACTGAACTTGAGTTTTCCCCCAGCTGTTCACCTGTCAATGCAAAATGGTTGCATTTGCCGTGCATATCAGCACGAGTGCTGAAACAGCACCAATGCTGACAGGTAAGTGTCTATTTCTATAGATAGATTGATGGATGGAGTGATGGATGGATGGATGGATGGATGGATGGATGGATGGATGGATGGATGGATGGATGGATGGATGGATGGATAGATAGGTACATGAGTTGAAACAACTTTTTGTTAAAAAAAATGTTTTTGTTAAAAAAAATGTTTTTGTTTGAAAAAGTGAATGTTTTTTAGGCCTGTGTTACATTGATGGATGGAGTGATGGAGTGATGGATGGATGGATGGATGGATGGATAGATAGATGAATAGATGAATATATAGATACATGAGTTTAAACCACTTTTTGTTAAAAAAAATATGTTTTTGTTTGAAAAAGTGAATGTTTTTAGGCCTGTGTTATACATGGATGGATGGAGTGATGGATGGATGGATGGATGGATGGATAGATAGATAAATAGATAGATAGATGAATAGATGAATATATAGATACATGAGTTTAAACAACTTTTTGTTAAAAAAAAAAAAGTTTTTGTTTGAAAAAGTGAATGTTTTTAGGCCTGTGTTATACATGGATGGATGGAGTGATGGAGTGATGGAGTGATGGATGGATGGATGGATAGATAGATGGATAGATGGATAGATGGATAGATGGATAGATGAGTTTGATCGACTGTTTGTTCATATTTTTTTATTGTTTTGTGTTAAATATTGAAAGTAGTCTTTGGACTAACGGTTAGTTTGGGTTTAGGGTTAGTTTGAGGCTATGGTTAGGTTAGGGTTAAAATGGCATATAGGTAGGGAGGTAAAAACGACTTTCACCCTCATTAGTAACCACCCTCATTTGCATAAAGGGCATCTGATTGGCCGAATCTTAACTGTCCATATATCTGCAACGGTGTGTTTTATCTGTACGAAACTTGGTTTATATAGTAATTGATGTATGGCTAGTCGACTGGTGGTGGTTTGGTGCGCCTCTAGCGCCACCAGGTGTGTAGACACGGTACTGCACTTTATTTTTTAGATTTGTTTTTTTTTAACAGGGGTCTATTTTATAAATTGCTGTTGTATCTAGGGTTATTTTATATAGGGGTGGTCTATCCTGGTATATTTTGGGTAGGGTCTGTGTAGGTCCCGCCAGTGGTCAGTGTTTTTTGGTTTTGTTTTCTGTTTTTTTGTGCAGGTGGTGGGTAGGTTTAGCTGGTTAGGTGAGGTAGCGTGCCAGGCCTTTGGCCTTTGACCCTGCATCCATGCAGACGCCCTGACGCAAACTGAACTTGAGTTTTCCCCCAGCTGTTCACCTGTCAATGCAAAATGGTTGCATTTGCCGTGCATATCAGCACGAGTGCTGAAACAGCACCAATGCTGACAGGTAAGTGTCTATTTCTATAGATAGATTGATGGATGGAGTGATGGATGGATGGATGGATGGATGGATGGATGGATGGATGGATGGATGGATGGATGGATGGATGGATAGATAGGTACATGAGTTGAAACAACTTTTTGTTAAAAAAAATGTTTTTGTTAAAAAAAATGTTTTTGTTTGAAAAAGTGAATGTTTTTTAGGCCTGTGTTACATTGATGGATGGAGTGATGGAGTGATGGATGGATGGATGGATGGATGGATAGATAGATGAATAGATGAATATATAGATACATGAGTTTAAACCACTTTTTGTTAAAAAAAATATGTTTTTGTTTGAAAAAGTGAATGTTTTTAGGCCTGTGTTATACATGGATGGATGGAGTGATGGATGGATGGATGGATGGATGGATAGATAGATAAATAGATAGATAGATGAATAGATGAATATATAGATACATGAGTTTAAACAACTTTTTGTTAAAAAAAAAAAAGTTTTTGTTTGAAAAAGTGAATGTTTTTAGGCCTGTGTTATACATGGATGGATGGAGTGATGGAGTGATGGAGTGATGGATGGATGGATGGATAGATAGATGGATAGATGGATAGATGGATAGATGGATAGATGAGTTTGATCGACTGTTTGTTCATATTTTTTTATTGTTTTGTGTTAAATATTGAAAGTAGTCTTTGGACTAATGGTTAGTTTGGGTTTAGGGTTAGTTTGAGGCTATGGTTAGGTTAGGGTTAAAATGGCATATAGGTAGGGAGGTAAAAACGACTTTCACCCTCATTAGTAACCACCCTCATTTGCATAAAGGGCATCTGATTGGCCGAATCTTAACTGTCCATATATCTGCAACGGTGTGTTTTATCTGTACGAAACTTGGTTTATATAGTAATTGATGTATGGCTAGTCGACTGGTGGTGGTTTGGTGCGCCTCTAGCGCCACCAGGTGTGTAGACACGGTACTGCACTTTATTTTTTAGATTTGTTTTTTTTTAACAGGGGTCTATTTTATAAATTGCTGTTGTATCTAGGGTTATTTTATATAGGGGTGGTCTATCCTGGTATATTTTGGGTAGGGTCTGTGTAGGTCCCGCCAGTGGTCAGTGTTTTTTGGTTTTGTTTTCTGTTTTTTTGTGCAGGTGGTGGGTAGGTTTAGCTGGTTAGGTGAGGTAGCGTGCCAGGCCTTTGGCCTTTGACCCTGCATCCATGCAGACGCCCTGACGCAAACTGAACTTGAGTTTTCCCCCAGCTGTTCACCTGTCAATGCAAAATGGTTGCATTTGCCGTGCATATCAGCACGAGTGCTGAAACAGCACCAATGCTGACAGGTAAGTGTCTATTTCTATAGATAGATTGATGGATGGAGTGATGGATGGATGGATGGATGGATGGATGGATGGATGGATGGATGGATGGATGGATGGATGGATGGATGGATGGATGGATAGATAGGTACATGAGTTGAAACAACTTTTTGTTAAAAAAAATGTTTTTGTTAAAAAAAATGTTTTTGTTTGAAAAAGTGAATGTTTTTTAGGCCTGTGTTACATTGATGGATGGAGTGATGGAGTGATGGATGGATGGATGGATGGATGGATAGATAGATGAATAGATGAATATATAGATACATGAGTTTAAACCACTTTTTGTTAAAAAAAATATGTTTTTGTTTGAAAAAGTGAATGTTTTTAGGCCTGTGTTATACATGGATGGATGGAGTGATGGATGGATGGATGGATGGATGGATAGATAGATAAATAGATAGATAGATGAATAGATGAATATATAGATACATGAGTTTAAACAACTTTTTGTTAAAAAAAAAAAAGTTTTTGTTTGAAAAAGTGAATGTTTTTAGGCCTGTGTTATACATGGATGGATGGAGTGATGGAGTGATGGAGTGATGGATGGATGGATGGATAGATAGATGGATAGATGGATAGATGGATAGATGGATAGATGAGTTTGATCGACTGTTTGTTCATATTTTTTTATTGTTTTGTGTTAAATATTGAAAGTAGTCTTTGGACTAATGGTTAGTTTGGGTTTAGGGTTAGTTTGAGGCTATGGTTAGGTTAGGGTTAAAATGGCATATAGGTAGGGAGGTAAAAACGACTTTCACCCTCATTAGTAACCACCCTCATTTGCATAAAGGGCATCTGATTGGCCGAATCTTAACTGTCCATATATCTGCAACGGTGTGTTTTATCTGTACGAAACTTGGTTTATATAGTAATTGATGTATGGCTAGTCGACTGGTGGTGGTTTGGTGCGCCTCTAGCGCCACCAGGTGTGTAGACACGGTACTGCACTTTATTTTTTAGATTTGTTTTTTTTTAACAGGGGTCTATTTTATAAATTGCTGTTGTATCTAGGGTTATTTTATATAGGGGTGGTCTATCCTGGTATATTTTGGGTAGGGTCTGTGTAGGTCCCGCCAGTGGTCAGTGTTTTTTGGTTTTGTTTTCTGTTTTTTTGTGCAGGTGGTGGGTAGGTTTAGCTGGTTAGGTGAGGTAGCGTGCCAGGCCTTTGGCCTTTGACCCTGCATCCATGCAGACGCCCTGACGCAAACTGAACTTGAGTTTTCCCCCAGCTGTTCACCTGTCAATGCAAAATGGTTGCATTTGCCGTGCATATCAGCACGAGTGCTGAAACAGCACCAATGCTGACAGGTAAGTGTCTATTTCTATAGATAGATTGATGGATGGAGTGATGGATGGATGGATGGATGGATGGATGGATGGATGGATGGATGGATGGATGGATGGATGGATGGATAGATAGGTACATGAGTTGAAACAACTTTTTGTTAAAAAAAATGTTTTTGTTAAAAAAAATGTTTTTGTTTGAAAAAGTGAATGTTTTTTAGGCCTGTGTTACATTGATGGATGGAGTGATGGAGTGATGGATGGATGGATGGATGGATGGATAGATAGATGAATAGATGAATATATAGATACATGAGTTTAAACCACTTTTTGTTAAAAAAAATATGTTTTTGTTTGAAAAAGTGAATGTTTTTAGGCCTGTGTTATACATGGATGGATGGAGTGATGGATGGATGGATGGATGGATGGATAGATAGATAAATAGATAGATAGATGAATAGATGAATATATAGATACATGAGTTTAAACAACTTTTTGTTAAAAAAAAAAAAGTTTTTGTTTGAAAAAGTGAATGTTTTTAGGCCTGTGTTATACATGGATGGATGGAGTGATGGAGTGATGGAGTGATGGATGGATGGATGGATGGATGGATAGATAGATGGATAGATGGATAGATGGATAGATGGATAGATGAGTTTGATCGACTGTTTGTTCATATTTTTTTATTGTTTTGTGTTAAATATTGAAAGTAGTCTTTGGACTAATGGTTAGTTTGGGTTTAGGGTTAGTTTGAGGCTATGGTTAGGTTAGGGTTAAAATGGCATATAGGTAGGGAGGTAAAAACGACTTTCACCCTCATTAGTAACCACCCTCATTTGCATAAAGGGCATCTGATTGGCCGAATCTTAACTGTCCATATATCTGCAACGGTGTGTTTTATCTGTACGAAACTTGGTTTATATAGTAATTGATGTATGGCTAGTCGACTGGTGGTGGTTTGGTGCGCCTCTAGCGCCACCAGGTGTGTAGACACGGTACTGCACTTTATTTTTTAGATTTGTTTTTTTTTAACAGGGGTCTATTTTATAAATTGCTGTTGTATCTAGGGTTATTTTATATAGGGGTGGTCTATCCTGGTATATTTTGGGTAGGGTCTGTGTAGGTCCCGCCAGTGGTCAGTGTTTTTTGGTTTTGTTTTCTGTTTTTTTGTGCAGGTGGTGGGTAGGTTTAGCTGGTTAGGTGAGGTAGCGTGCCAGGCCTTTGGCCTTTGACCCTGCATCCATGCAGACGCCCTGACGCAAACTGAACTTGAGTTTTCCCCCAGCTGTTCACCTGTCAATGCAAAATGGTTGCATTTGCCGTGCATATCAGCACGAGTGCTGAAACAGCACCAATGCTGACAGGTAAGTGTCTATTTCTATAGATAGATTGATGGATGGAGTGATGGATGGATGGATGGATGGATGGATGGATGGATGGATGGATGGATGGATGGATGGATGGATGGATGGATGGATGGATAGATAGGTACATGAGTTGAAACAACTTTTTGTTAAAAAAAATGTTTTTGTTAAAAAAAATGTTTTTGTTTGAAAAAGTGAATGTTTTTTAGGCCTGTGTTACATTGATGGATGGAGTGATGGAGTGATGGATGGATGGATGGATGGATGGATAGATAGATGAATAGATGAATATATAGATACATGAGTTTAAACCACTTTTTGTTAAAAAAAATATGTTTTTGTTTGAAAAAGTGAATGTTTTTAGGCCTGTGTTATACATGGATGGATGGAGTGATGGATGGATGGATGGATGGATGGATAGATAGATAAATAGATAGATAGATGAATAGATGAATATATAGATACATGAGTTTAAACAACTTTTTGTTAAAAAAAAAAAAGTTTTTGTTTGAAAAAGTGAATGTTTTTAGGCCTGTGTTATACATGGATGGATGGAGTGATGGAGTGATGGAGTGATGGATGGATGGATGGATAGATAGATGGATAGATGGATAGATGGATAGATGGATAGATGAGTTTGATCGACTGTTTGTTCATATTTTTTTATTGTTTTGTGTTAAATATTGAAAGTAGTCTTTGGACTAATGGTTAGTTTGGGTTTAGGGTTAGTTTGAGGCTATGGTTAGGTTAGGGTTAAAATGGCATATAGGTAGGGAGGTAAAAACGACTTTCACCCTCATTAGTAACCACCCTCATTTGCATAAAGGGCATCTGATTGGCCGAATCTTAACTGTCCATATATCTGCAACGGTGTGTTTTATCTGTACGAAACTTGGTTTATATAGTAATTGATGTATGGCTAGTCGACTGGTGGTGGTTTGGTGCGCCTCTAGCGCCACCAGGTGTGTAGACACGGTACTGCACTTTATTTTTTAGATTTGTTTTTTTTTAACAGGGGTCTATTTTATAAATTGCTGTTGTATCTAGGGTTATTTTATATAGGGGTGGTCTATCCTGGTATATTTTGGGTAGGGTCTGTGTAGGTCCCGCCAGTGGTCAGTGTTTTTTGGTTTTGTTTTCTGTTTTTTTGTGCAGGTGGTGGGTAGGTTTAGCTGGTTAGGTGAGGTAGCGTGCCAGGCCTTTGGCCTTTGACCCTGCATCCATGCAGACGCCCTGACGCAAACTGAACTTGAGTTTTCCCCCAGCTGTTCACCTGTCAATGCAAAATGGTTGCATTTGCCGTGCATATCAGCACGAGTGCTGAAACAGCACCAATGCTGACAGGTAAGTGTCTATTTCTATAGATAGATTGATGGATGGAGTGATGGATGGATGGATGGATGGATGGATGGATGGATGGATGGATGGATGGATGGATGGATGGATGGATGGATAGATAGGTACATGAGTTGAAACAACTTTTTGTTAAAAAAAATGTTTTTGTTAAAAAAAATGTTTTTGTTTGAAAAAGTGAATGTTTTTTAGGCCTGTGTTACATTGATGGATGGAGTGATGGAGTGATGGATGGATGGATGGATGGATGGATAGATAGATGAATAGATGAATATATAGATACATGAGTTTAAACCACTTTTTGTTAAAAAAAATATGTTTTTGTTTGAAAAAGTGAATGTTTTTAGGCCTGTGTTATACATGGATGGATGGAGTGATGGATGGATGGATGGATGGATGGATAGATAGATAAATAGATAGATAGATGAATAGATGAATATATAGATACATGAGTTTAAACAACTTTTTGTTAAAAAAAAAAAAGTTTTTGTTTGAAAAAGTGAATGTTTTTAGGCCTGTGTTATACATGGATGGATGGAGTGATGGAGTGATGGAGTGATGGATGGATGGATGGATAGATAGATGGATAGATGGATAGATGGATAGATGGATAGATGAGTTTGATCGACTGTTTGTTCATATTTTTTTATTGTTTTGTGTTAAATATTGAAAGTAGTCTTTGGACTAATGGTTAGTTTGGGTTTAGGGTTAGTTTGGGGCTATGGTTAGGTTAGGGTTAAAATGGCATATAGGTAGGGAGGTAAAAACGACTTTCACCCTCATTAGTAACCACCCTCATTTGCATAAAGGGCATCTGATTGGCCGAATCTTAACTGTCCATATATCTGCAACGGTGTGTTTTATCTGTACGAAACTTGGTTTATATAGTAATTGATGTATGGCTAGTCGACTGGTGGTGGTTTGGTGCGCCTCTAGCGCCACCAGGTGTGTAGACACGGTACTGCACTTTATTTTTTAGATTTGTTTTTTTTTAACAGGGGTCTATTTTATAAATTGCTGTTGTATCTAGGGTTATTTTATATAGGGGTGGTCTATCCTGGTATATTTTGGGTAGGGTCTGTGTAGGTCCCGCCAGTGGTCAGTGTTTTTTGGTTTTGTTTTCTGTTTTTTTGTGCAGGTGGTGGGTAGGTTTAGCTGGTTAGGTGAGGTAGCGTGCCAGGCCTTTGGCCTTTGACCCTGCATCCATGCAGACGCCCTGACGCAAACTGAACTTGAGTTTTCCCCCAGCTGTTCACCTGTCAATGCAAAATGGTTGCATTTGCCGTGCATATCAGCACGAGTGCTGAAACAGCACCAATGCTGACAGGTAAGTGTCTATTTCTATAGATAGATTGATGGATGGAGTGATGGATGGATGGATGGATGGATGGATGGATGGATGGATGGATGGATGGATGGATGGATGGATGGATGGATGGATAGATAGGTACATGAGTTGAAACAACTTTTTGTTAAAAAAAATGTTTTTGTTAAAAAAAATGTTTTTGTTTGAAAAAGTGAATGTTTTTTAGGCCTGTGTTACATTGATGGATGGAGTGATGGAGTGATGGATGGATGGATGGATGGATGGATAGATAGATGAATAGATGAATATATAGATACATGAGTTTAAACCACTTTTTGTTAAAAAAAATATGTTTTTGTTTGAAAAAGTGAATGTTTTTAGGCCTGTGTTATACATGGATGGATGGAGTGATGGATGGATGGATGGATGGATGGATAGATAGATAAATAGATAGATAGATGAATAGATGAATATATAGATACATGAGTTTAAACAACTTTTTGTTAAAAAAAAAAAAGTTTTTGTTTGAAAAAGTGAATGTTTTTAGGCCTGTGTTATACATGGATGGATGGAGTGATGGAGTGATGGAGTGATGGATGGATGGATGGATAGATAGATGGATAGATGGATAGATGGATAGATGGATAGATGAGTTTGATCGACTGTTTGTTCATATTTTTTTATTGTTTTGTGTTAAATATTGAAAGTAGTCTTTGGACTAATGGTTAGTTTGGGTTTAGGGTTAGTTTGGGGCTATGGTTAGGTTAGGGTTAAAATGGCATATAGGTAGGGAGGTAAAAACGACTTTCACCCTCATTAGTAACCACCCTCATTTGCATAAAGGGCATCTGATTGGCCGAATCTTAACTGTCCATATATCTGCAACGGTGTGTTTTATCTGTACGAAACTTGGTTTATATAGTAATTGATGTATGGCTAGTCGACTGGTGGTGGTTTGGTGCGCCTCTAGCGCCACCAGGTGTGTAGACACGGTACTGCACTTTATTTTTTAGATTTGTTTTTTTTTAACAGGGGTCTATTTTATAAATTGCTGTTGTATCTAGGGTTATTTTATATAGGGGTGGTCTATCCTGGTATATTTTGGGTAGGGTCTGTGTAGGTCCCGCCAGTGGTCAGTGTTTTTTGGTTTTGTTTTCTGTTTTTTTGTGCAGGTGGTGGGTAGGTTTAGCTGGTTAGGTGAGGTAGCGTGCCAGGCCTTTGGCCTTTGACCCTGCATCCATGCAGACGCCCTGACGCAAACTGAACTTGAGTTTTCCCCCAGCTGTTCACCTGTCAATGCAAAATGGTTGCATTTGCCGTGCATATCAGCACGAGTGCTGAAACAGCACCAATGCTGACAGGTAAGTGTCTATTTCTATAGATAGATTGATGGATGGAGTGATGGATGGATGGATGGATGGATGGATGGATGGATGGATGGATGGATGGATGGATGGATGGATGGATGGATGGATAGATAGGTACATGAGTTGAAACAACTTTTTGTTAAAAAAAATGTTTTTGTTAAAAAAAATGTTTTTGTTTGAAAAAGTGAATGTTTTTTAGGCCTGTGTTACATTGATGGATGGAGTGATGGAGTGATGGATGGATGGATGGATGGATGGATAGATAGATGAATAGATGAATATATAGATACATGAGTTTAAACCACTTTTTGTTAAAAAAAATATGTTTTTGTTTGAAAAAGTGAATGTTTTTAGGCCTGTGTTATACATGGATGGATGGAGTGATGGATGGATGGATGGATGGATGGATAGATAGATAAATAGATAGATAGATGAATAGATGAATATATAGATACATGAGTTTAAACAACTTTTTGTTAAAAAAAAAAAAGTTTTTGTTTGAAAAAGTGAATGTTTTTAGGCCTGTGTTATACATGGATGGATGGAGTGATGGAGTGATGGAGTGATGGATGGATGGATGGATAGATAGATGGATAGATGGATAGATGGATAGATGGATAGATGAGTTTGATCGACTGTTTGTTCATATTTTTTTATTGTTTTGTGTTAAATATTGAAAGTAGTCTTTGGACTAATGGTTAGTTTGGGTTTAGGGTTAGTTTGGGGCTATGGTTAGGTTAGGGTTAAAATGGCATATAGGTAGGGAGGTAAAAACGACTTTCACCCTCATTAGTAACCACCCTCATTTGCATAAAGGGCATCTGATTGGCCGAATCTTAACTGTCCATATATCTGCAACGGTGTGTTTTATCTGTACGAAACTTGGTTTATATAGTAATTGATGTATGGCTAGTCGACTGGTGGTGGTTTGGTGCGCCTCTAGCGCCACCAGGTGTGTAGACACGGTACTGCACTTTATTTTTTAGATTTGTTTTTTTTTAACAGGGGTCTATTTTATAAATTGCTGTTGTATCTAGGGTTATTTTATATAGGGGTGGTCTATCCTGGTATATTTTGGGTAGGGTCTGTGTAGGTCCCGCCAGTGGTCAGTGTTTTTTGGTTTTGTTTTCTGTTTTTTTGTGCAGGTGGTGGGTAGGTTTAGCTGGTTAGGTGAGGTAGCGTGCCAGGCCTTTGGCCTTTGACCCTGCATCCATGCAGACGCCCTGACGCAAACTGAACTTGAGTTTTCCCCCAGCTGTTCACCTGTCAATGCAAAATGGTTGCATTTGCCGTGCATATCAGCACGAGTGCTGAAACAGCACCAATGCTGACAGGTAAGTGTCTATTTCTATAGATAGATTGATGGATGGAGTGATGGATGGATGGATGGATGGATGGATGGATGGATAGATAGGTACATGAGTTTAAACAACTTTTTGTTAAAAAAAATGTTTTTGTTAAAAAAAATGTTTTTGTTTGAAAAAGTGAATGTTTTTTAGGCCTGTGTTACATTGATGGATGGAGTGATGGAGTGATGGATGGATGGATGGATGGATGGATGGATAGATAGATGAATAGATGAATATATAGATACATGAGTTTAAACCACTTTTTGTTAAAAAAAATATGTTTTTGTTTGAAAAAGTGAATGTTTTTAGGCCTGTGTTATACATGGATGGATGGAGTGATGGAGTGATGGATGGATGGATGGATGGATGGATAGATAGATAAATAGATAGATAGATGAATAGATGAATATATAGATACATGAGTTTAAACAACTTTTGTTAAAAAATATATTTTTATGTTTGAAAAAGTGAATGTCTTTTAGGCCTGTGTCACATGGATGGATGGAGTTAGACTTTTGGTTGTTTGGACTTGGGTAGATTTGGATTGTGCTTGAGTGGGTGGGGCTTGTTTTCAGCTTGTGTGTGAGTTAGGTTTTGATTTGGGTTAGGTTTGGACTGATGCAGTACCAGATTTGATGCCAGATCACTTGTGATGGAGCGTCACTCTGTTGCACATCTTTTATAGAATCAAAACAGACATTTATTATACTTGTTAATATTTATTTATTTAATTAATTGTGATGGTTAATAAACATTAAATATGAATAAAATATTCAAATATACATTCATTCATCTTATTATTCAGACATCTCTATTCAGACATCTTATTATTCTGATTAATGTCATAATTCATGAGAACTAGTTTAACATCATTATTAATTTTTAAATCATGTTGCAAGTGAGAGTGAATATAGCACCGTGAATATAGCACCTGTAAAGCAATGGAAATGTGGGAATGTTATTTCAGTTTTTTTTTTTTTTTTTTTTTGACTGATTACCAGAGCCTCATCGTGTGCTTCACCTCAGTAAGTGAGGTTTGGCATAAAGTTTTTCTTCTGTGTGCTTCAGGGTTTGATGAGTACTGGCGCCACCCTGTGTAAAATGTAAGTCACTGCACTTTTTTCCACTGTCAGCACCTAGGAGCTGTCCTGTGCAAACAAGTGCTCAACGTGTCCGTCCCCCACAAAACCCAACACCACACCCACCCTGCGAACACTACTGGCTGCAAGTACTATTTTGATTTCATGCTTATCCGAAGCTCGGTTCCGAGGACTGTATGAATTAGTTGTTTATATGGATATAAACAGATCAAATATCTGTTGGAGTGATGCCAGAGCCTGCCAGATTTTTTTTACCCCTTCCCCACCATGAATATGACAGCGCTGTCCCCTTATGTGCAGGAGACGTCTTTCCAGTATGTACAGTGGTTGTGCTGCCTGAACAGGGTGGGCCAGTGAGAAACATCTGCACAGCAAACCTATCAATGCTGCTCTGGAAAATGTCACCATAACAATGTGAATTTAATAAATATGAAGGTACATATACAAATAAGCTTGTTTTCTTTTCTTTTTTTTTCCTTTTTTTATAAAGTCCCCCCTAGAATCAAAGCAACTTAATGCCTTATAATGCCAATTTGTTGACACACCATTGAAGTGCAGTTTACATATTAATGTTATTTCAACATTAACTTGGTACATCAGACAGCGACATTGTATTACCAGTGTTTAAAAAAAATTATTTAGAATCAACGTCACATTGTGACATTGATCAAACACATTACCAAATAACTTTAGTAATTCAGATTTATTTCTCTCAAATAAGTATTAACATAGTTTTTAATGGCAGTTCTGTTTTGTCCTTATAAATTGCGAGTTATGAAACAGTTAGTAACCTCTATAAATTCATAATTGAAGGATTTAAGTAGAAACACAGGATGCAATTATGCATTTGAAAAAAAAAATTGTGACTTCCTTCAGCTTATGTGATACTATTCACTGCAAATGTTCCTTTTATTCATATATACATGGTTCTATGAATGTATTTTACAAAAAACATGTAATCTTCATTTCTATAATGTTATTATATTGTAGTTACAACCAATAACTTTAGTAATTCAGATTTATTTCTCTCAAATAAGTATTAACATAGTTATTAATAGCAGTTCTGTTTTGTCCTTATAAATTGTGAGTTATGATATGCAATTATGCATTTGGAGTTGTTTGCTTGTCAATGTAACTAATGATCAATCATTCCTGCAATAAAATAATAATGTGTAGAAAATAAATAAGAATACTTACAAACAGTTGTACTATATATATATATATATATATATATATATATATATATATCTTCTTTTTACATATTGGTTTAAAAATATTTTTAAAAAATT
Source organism: Leuciscus leuciscus (assembly GCF_965113295.1). Lineage (NCBI taxonomy): Eukaryota > Metazoa > Chordata > Actinopteri > Cypriniformes > Leuciscidae > Leuciscus > Leuciscus leuciscus. The sequence continues at coordinate 10,636 of NW_028118222.1, read as the reverse complement.
GTATTACACATCGTTGACCTTAGGTTATTAAATGTTTGATCAACACACTTTCATTCCAGACTTTTATTCCATGTAGTGATGTTGGAAAAAAGTTAGGCCCCACCCCATTGGATTTAAATTCCACTTTGAATAGCGGAAACCAAACGACTTTATCGAACAACTTTTACTTATTAGACTTTGTCGAATACGTATTATTCCCTGACTGATTTTTCCATGGCTGATACAGTACAGAAAAGGTAATGCTTCTAAACATTATTTTTTTGTGTTATATCGGTTTCCTCTAGTCAGCTCCAGGTCGACGAATGCGCCCGCGTTCCTCCGACTTATTTGCAGCAACATAGTCTCCGAGTATCAACATTTATGGTAATAATAATCAATGTTTTTTGATCGGCTATTCGGCATGCGATTGATTTCTGAAGTGTCTCATATATATAAACATTAAGTATTCAAGGTGCTATAGGTGCTATGGGCGTGGTCTTCGTGGTAAGCGCTAACGGGACATTTTTTGAAAACATTAAGACGTCTTACAGGTCTAAAACTGCTAAACGGTAGTGTAGTTCCAAAGTTTTGAAGTAAAGCCTTTATGTAAAGAAAATGTATAGTTAGAATCCAGCTTTCAACTTCGACTTGTTTTTTGTGAATAAGCTACAATCAATTCATTGAGGTCAGAGGTCATGGTGGTTACAGAGAAACCAATTTCTCTCAACCAAAAAAAAACAAACAAACAAAAAACTCATGTTAACAACGTTTCAAAGCAAACCTATTGTGTTTTCAATTTAAGAGACACCCGATCACCAGGCATTTTCCACCTATATTCTTAGTTTAAACTGGACTGCAAATACACTACCAAAAATGATTTTCCAACTTAGTGTTTGTCTTTTTTTTTTAAAACAGTCCAAATATTGAAAAATATATATACACTATATATAAATAATTATGCATTTAATAGAGGAGTAAAACGGAATAAGATGCAATGTCTTGTTTTCTGGAAAGAATACAAACAAAGCGAGTTGTTTAGAAGAACAAACAATTACTACAACAATTGCACAAACAAATTATTTTATTTTTTTAAAACCAAGTTTTCAAGCGAATTCATTGTGTGTTTCTCAGCGTTTAAAGACAACGTTTAGGTTTAAGATGACCATTGTCATTAAAGGGTGTGAGCGTGCACAGACTAAGGCCCTCACAATGCAAATGGCATTAGTGCAGGGCAGGCCCTGTTGTGCTGCTGCTCATTTAGTGTGGTTTTTTTTTTTAATTACATTTCTTCAAATCATGAATTGTTCTTTAAAATCGTTGAAATAATTTCTTTCACGTGTCTGTTTGTCTCCCAGGACTCCTGATCGTCATCTTGTCCACTGCTTGCGGTGCCACAAGCCTCAGGAGTGCATCTACCTGGCTCGTGTGTGCATGAGGAGCAGCACTCCAGAGGAGAGAGCAGCCGAGGTGCAGAGCGCAAAGGCCTCAAGCAAGGGTTGGGTCCGCTACGGCAGAAACTGGGACTACAATGTCATCTGCAAGCTCATTCCTGACAGATGCTCCCAGGCCAACTTGGTCAATGAACTTCTTCGCCGCGGCTTCTTCGTTGCCAATCAGCCCTCGGAGACCGATGCTGAAGCTCCATCTCCAACCCGCGTAGTCCCGTCTGGTCCGACTCAAAAGTAAGTGCAGTAAACCGTGTGCTACACTGCAAAAAGAAAAAGAGTGTTATTCCCCCTCCGTATCCTTGTCTCGTTTTCCAGTCCAAATATCTAACAATTCTTAAATCAGGATGCATTCACTAGATGTCATAATTATAGTGGGTCCTGTTTTCTGTGATAAGTAAATCAGATTGAAGGGAGTTGTTAACAAAGACATTCACTGCAAAAAATGCTTTTCTTACTTAGTATCCGTGTCTTGTTTTCCAGTCCTAATATCAAAAGAATTTCTTAAAATCAAGATGAATTTACTAAAGTAGTAAAATGCTATATTATGTCTGGTTTTCTGTGGAAATAATTAAAATGAAGGGTTTTTTTGCTTAACACAAGCAAAACTATCGGTCCATGGGGTAAGAAAAATATGGTTTCTTATTGAATTTAAGGTTCTTTTTCTTAATCCATGGACAGATAGTTTAGCTTGTGTTGAGTAAAAACCCACTTCATTTTAATGCATCTTCATGTAAGAATTTTTAGATGTTTGGACTGGAAACCAGACAATAATACTAAGTAAGAAAATGTTTGTTTTTTGCAGTGCAGCATCTTATACAAATCTACTCCTCTAGTAAATGCATTTCGACTTGAGATTATTTAGCCATTTGTACTGGAAACAAGACAAAAGTACTAATTAAGAACATCAATCATGAGAAATGTAGTGTGGATGTTACCTACCATAAGGTGACAATGCAACTGAATAAAACAAACAAACAAACTCACTGACATGTGCGACCACACTTTTATCCTGAGATGATAAAGTCACAATGCCAAGAAATGCTCTTGGCTCTCACCTGCAAACACTCTGCAATCAATCAGTCAATCACCCTCATCAACTCGACACAGTGTCTGTCAGCTGTTTGTCTGGTGTTGAGTATGATCCTGCCATGTGTTCCCTTGTCTAATGTGCCATGTTGTCATTGGTTCATTGTTTACAGGTGTCCCTTGTCTTGTCATTAGTCTTGTGTGTATTTAAGCCCTCATGTTTGCCACGTGTCTTTGTCAGTTTTTTGTTTCACTGTACCCGTGTTTGCTGAGTGTCATGCCGTCCCATCCTTCTGTTGTGAGTTAATGCCACGCTGTGCTTTTGTTCTATGTCTGATCTTGATATGTTTCTAAATGCATTTGAGTTCTCATCTATACTTGCCTCCAGCAGATCCCTTACACCTGTCTTGTTTTTTGTTTTGTCCAAACAGGTTCTTCCTCTTTGGGATTGCTGCACTCAAAGATTGTCAAACTATTTTAAGAGTGGCGAAGCCGGAAATAAACAGGATGTGTCAAGATCTGGAGATGGGCAGAAAACTCGGGCACAGAGAAAGTACCATGTATAGGTACTACTGCGAAGCTACACTGGTTTTTGCCCACATGCTGCGCCCGATTGCTGTGGAGTCCTTGACAGTAAGTCCATGTCTACTTTAAAGACTTTACGCTCATGATATGATGCAGTGTTTACGTATGCATTAGTGACCGCTCTTTCGTTATCCAGGATTCAGATTGGCTTGATCGGTTTGAGCATAGTGGCAGGGTGGTGATCGGCGTAGGGAGGGGCACGGATACCAACACGCTGCTTGCCCTGACCCAATGGGAGGAAGCTGTGAGTTTTAGTATGACATAAACAGCCGATGACTTGCTACCATTGTTTATACCATTTAATAATCTTTTGTTCGCACAGACATTTTTTCCCTTTTTTGTTTTTGTTTCCCATAGTGTTTGCAGGTCTACTTCAGCAAGATAAGGCCAGGGAACATCTGTCACGAGAAACCATGCAATGCCTTCTTTCTTGTGTCCTCCGGTGAGGCGGTCTCCAGCGTATCGCGAGACCTCAAATGCCTACACGATCTGTATGTACCTGCACATATGCGTGTGTGAGTGCACACCGTTAACTACATTTTGTCAGTCACAGTCATTTCACAGGCAACCCTTTGTGTTCCATTTTGTTTCTGCAGGCACAAACTTCCCCACTTTACTAGCCAGGATGTGCGCAGGGCGGTTGGCATTGCTGCGCAGAAGCTAACGGAGCCCCAACGGCAGGCGGTGCAGTTTTACCTGGACCGTGGCGCTCGTGATGTCGGACCACAGGACGCTGTTGACGCAGCTGTGCTGCTGGACTCTTTGTGCGTGTAAGTCTCTTCACGCAGCAAGGACCTAACATGTCACAAACAATCTTTACATCCGAGTAGCCATAATTTTGCCCAAGTAACAAACCTTTTTGTTCCTCGCCTACAAAGCAATTCTTCGGACGACGACCACCAGTCATTTGCTGAATTGGCTACAGCCGGAGGCAGTTCGAGTCTGCCAACTGCCCGCAAAGACTTCTCTGCATTTGTGACCAGTTTTCCCATTTCACTGGATGGGCAGCCTCCATCGAAAAAACAGCGTGTGAAGTATGGGTTTCCTGAAGACGGCACCTTCTATGATAAGTGGCGGGTCTCGCAGTACGCCCAGAGGCGGGAATATCTTCTGGGTAAGTCTCCGAATCCACCAATACAGCATTGTCCCGCATTTTAACATGCAGACGCTGCAGGTTGCTGTGGGGTTGTGTGTTTTTTTTTATTTTTATTTTTTTTATGCAAACCCAAAACCCAAAGACCTTTTTCTACCACACACTATCTCTATCAAAACGCAGCAATGTCCGACTCACACCGATCACTTTTGACTTCTTTTGAGTAAAGTGGTTTCATTTTGTCTTTCAGAACACTTCAAAGTCCATAAGCCTTCGACCGGAAAGTTGTCGAGGCTGATTAGGCAGGAGGGGTGGAAGTCCAACTACCCGAAGCCAGAGGAGATTCAACGGTTGTGGAAACCATCTCCTTCCAACCTCGCCATAGAGTCGGATGAGGCCATAATGAAGTGCCTGTCTGAGCAGACCTGGACGGGGCTGGCTATTAAGGACTTCGGTGCCAAGCAAGGTCGTGGTAAGGGTAAAACTGTGGCATTAGTTTGTTCTATAAATGAAACGTGGGCCATGCAACGTATACTGCAAGGAATTATTAGCATAGGCAGTAGAGGTTTTTTTTTTGGTAAAAAAAAAGTAAATTGGACTACTTTTCAGATTGTATTTCATAAAACAACATCTCAGGAAAATGTTAAGGGGTTTAAAAAAAAAAAAAAAAATTCTGTTACAGAACAGGGCATTGATTTCATACGTGTCCACTGTAGAGGACACCAGGACTTAAATCATGTTTATCAGGCATTTTGTGAGACGAAACAAGTGAATATGGAAATAAATTATACATCAATATTTCTATGAAATATTAGATATTATTATTCAAATGTTGCCAATTATTACTCCAATTATTACACTTCTTTTTTCATTAAATGTTGCTCCAAGAACACATTAATGTGCACATTAGATACAGTTTATAGATACATTGCATTGAATGGGAATATTAATTTATGGACATTTTACCCACATATTGCATAAAGTAAAATGGTGTATCAATTCATTCCATTATTTCTTTCATAACATAGTTGAGAATAATCTTTATACAAATTTTGGTTGAAAAAATCCTGAAACCCCCAAATTTATTGGTGATTGAAAAAAAAAATCCCATTGTTTTTGCCTATACATATAATTTCATGTCATTTTATTTTTTAAACAACTTAGTCCTGACGTCCACTACAGAGGACATAGCATAACGTATGAATAAAATATTATTTTTCAAAAATGTTTTTTTTTACCATTTGTTTATTGTGCTCTAAACAGTGTGATAACCTGGAAAAAAACTAAATTCAAAAAACTTTTTTTTTCTGGGTCCCAGGAGGATATCTGTTGCTAAAGTGGAAGTTGTCTCAAGTTGTCCAGCAGAGGGCAGCAGATTCCTTTTTAAATGAGAAGTCCCGCTCCTTATTCTGTTCTCAGTTATGGCCTAAAGTTTATTATAGATGCAGAATATTAAAAATGAAGGGGCAACGTGTCTGACAATCTTTATGAATAGACAAAATGATATGATATGTTCAATCGACCCCACTGTCCTTCGGTCTCAAATGAAATGCACATGTGCTTTAAGTAGTTTTTTCTCTTTTTTATTTTTTACTTTTTATATTGTTATGTTTCCTTTTCATGTAAAGCACTTTAAATTGCCATTGAGTATGACATGTGCTATATAAATAACGTGCCTTGCCTTTGCTACGAGGGGCAAAACATCAGTGGCCACGAGTGTAAATTAGAGATATTATAGCCTACTGTATGGCCACCGCTACTCTACTAATTCCCATCCCCCTCTGTGACCTGTGACGTCTTACTGTCAATCAAACCTGTTGTTTTACACCGTGTGAGATCGATCTTCTGCTGATCAAGGTGACAGTCTTTCAACTTTTTTAATTATTTGCATGATATTTCAAGTTATGCCTGTACTTATGACATCACGTGAGCGGTTTCGAAACTGGGCTACTGAGTGGATAAATAACAGTTTCATGTGGCTTTGAAGTGATCGAGCGTTTATACGCTGTGTTGTTACCTTGTAACACTTTTGCTATAGCTTTTTTTTTTTTCTCTGCCATATATAAAACCATTTGGACATGAACATTTTTTTACTAAAAAAAATACCATGCTTGAACGTCATGTAGCGAAACAATGATTAATTTTGTAGTCTTTATTGTTCTCTTGTTTAAATTGTATTTTTGATTGTGTATTTATCAACATCTTTGGCTCTTTTTAATTTATACTTTTTGAATGATTATTTGTAGGTTTTCTAAAAAGAATCAGTTATTGCAAGAGACTGATTTTTGACGTGTGACAATGGAAGAAGGTAAGGCCCGATTCACTAGAAAACTGCCATGCAAAGTTTGGTCCCACTTCATCAAGTGTCTTTAAGGACATCGTCAATGAATGAATAATTTAATTACATATATATATATACATAGAGAGAGAGAGAGAGAGAGAGAGATCAAATGATTCTATCCTCAAGTCCTTTTATTAGACAATTGCTTTGAGTGATAGCCATATGGAATAAGTTAGCACTGGGACAATAACCCATCTCATAATTCACATTCATTATTTCTTTCTAGAGTCTGTGAGACGCATCAGAAGGCAATACAAGGATGTAAGACGACATGTTGTCCAACTCATTATAGATAGCAAGGAAGACATGAGGAGGCTAGAGCATCGTCTGCTGGATCTGGGCACATGTACAAACAGTAAAATATCAATTCACATACTTTTTTTAACATTATATTTATTTTGTATAAGGCAAGACACATTTAAAATTGTAGTTGTGTTGTCAAACTAAATAAACAAATAATCTATCACTGTGTTATCCACCCTTCCACAGCAGAAACTGTGTCAGAAACTCAAGTCAGCCCACGCATAGAACAGTGTAAGTTAGAAATATTGCGTCTGTGATGTGAACTATGGGAAGGCTCTTTGAAAAGTGACATTATACACTCAGTATGTTTTCAAATACAGGCATTACAGATGCATGGAGAGGAAAGAATGTTTTTGTGATGGTCTCCAAAATTGGGCCATACAAAGTCTTCTTTTTTGACCTTTACAGTACTTCTCCAGGTCTGGAGCTCGAGAGTGAGGTACACAAACAAACAGTCGCTTGACTTTATTATTATGTATAATAAACACAACATGTATGCACCCTCATGTGAACCTCATTGTCAGCAGGTCATCAATGCCTTCATCTATCTGGAAATCCAGAAATTCAACATTCGGTCAGCAGAGCAGGCATTCTACATAGACAGCTTTGAAATGAGAAAAATTTGGCGAGGACATTTAACAATGCTGAAGGTTGGTTTTATTCAGTGTAAATACGATAAGGTCACAAAGGCTTTGAATTCTAACAACAACAAAAATATTTTCAGATTGACCCCTCAGTGTACCACTTCATCATTGGCATCACAAACAAGCACAACCACTGGACAGTTACGGTATAAGATGGAACTTGCTTTGTTTTTGAAATAAACCAAACTAAAATGGACCATTAGTGTGCATAACTATGTTTCTATATATTCTAAAATACTGAAAGGTTATCCTGCCATCACAGAAGAAGGCATTGTTTTTAGACCCAATGGGAGAAAGTCAAATCGATATAATGAAGTGCCAGAAGGTGACAAGGTATGAATAAATAAAATCAAAGGCTTTTTACAGTAATGTATTTGAAACTACAATGCATAGCGCTGTCATTTGTTACATTGTTGTTTGTCAATATAAGAGCACTGATGCTTCAGAGAGGATACGACGCCTCAGCCTGGACGTGCGAGACGGTTCCTCATCCCAAACAGAGGGATTCCTCGTCCTGTGGAGTTTTTGCACTGAAGGTATCAAAGGTGTAAAAAACTGCTCAACTTATTTTGATGAGTTAATGTAATATGTTTTCCTGACATATAAGATTCAACTTATTTTTTTAAGTCAGTTTGATGAATTCAAGTTTCAATGACTTAAACATCCAATTTGATTGAATAATAAATAAAAAAATAAGGATGATTATATGATGGTGGCCATGGACATCATATAGTAATTTCTAATAGCACTGTCCTAAAATGACAACATATATATATATATATATATATATATATATATATATATATATATATATATATATATATATACACACATCTTTTTTTATTACATTTTTTGTAGTTTGCCGAATGTATTCTCCGTCAGCAGCCAATTGATTTTTCCAGTGATGAAGAATCAGTTAACAACCTCAGGAAACACATAGCTGTCACTCTTCTACAAGACAGTGGTACGTTTCACGGAAGTTCTCAAGTTCAGACAGAGCACCATTCATTTTAGTACACATCGTTTAAATCACTGATGCATAACCAGTTTTTTAAATTATGATTTAGTATGTAGAGTAGACCTTATGGCAGTAAAATCCTTGAGCTGTGAATGTCTCGAGAAGCTAATAAAAATGTTCGTAATGATTATTGCAGTTCTTCCCAGACATGACACAGGGAGAGCATTACATCTATATAAATTGTTTTTGGCCTCCTATTTTTTTTCTCTCTTTTATTCTGTATTGTTTTCTAGATGATTTAACCCGGTTGTGCTCATTCTGGTTGTGCCAGGACGCTGTTGACGCAGCTGTGCTGCTGGACTCTTTGTGCGTGTATGTCTCTTCACGCAGCAAGGACCTAACATGTCACAAACAATCTTTACATCCGAGTAGCCATAATTTTGCCCAAGTAACAAACCTTTTTGTTCCTCGCCTACAAAGCAATTCTTCGGACGACGACCACCAGTCATTTGCTGAATTGGCTACAGCCGGAGGCAGTTCGAGTCTGCCAACTGCCCGCAAAGACTTCTCTGCATTTGTGACCAGTTTTCCCATTTCACTGGATGGGCAGCCTCCATCGAAAAAACAGCGTGTGAAGTATGGGTTTCCTGAAGACCGCACCTTCTATGATAAGTGGCGGGTCTCGCAGTACGCCCAGAGGCGGGAATATCTTCTGGGTAAGTCTCCGAATCCACCAATACAGCATTGTCCCGCATTTTAACATGCAGACGCTGCAGGTTGCTGTGGGTGTTTTTTTTTATTTTTTTTTAAATTTTTTTGTAAACAGCCGCCAAGTTTTTACCAATGCTTAAGGCATTTTTTTTTTCTAAACCCCTTAACACAGCAACACACCCACATCACACAATTAGCCAAGGGTTTGATCTCCTGGTCAAAACTAAACCTTTGTTTGTTTTTTTTTAATACAAACTCCAAACCCAAACACCTTTTCCTACCACACACTATCTCTATCAAAACGCAGCAATGTCCGACTCACACGATCACTTTTGACTTCTTTTGAGTAAAGTGGTTTCATTTTGTCTTTCAGAACACTTCAAAGTCCATAAGCCTTCGACCGGAAAGTTGTCGAGGCTGATTAGGCAGGAGGGGTGGAAGTCCAACTACCCGAAGCCAGAGGAGATTCAACGGTTGTGGAAACCATCTCCTTCCAACCTCGCCATAGAGTCGGATGAGGCCATAATGAAGTGCCTGTCTGAGCAGACCTGGACGGGGCTGGCTATTAAGGACTTCGGTGCCAAGCAAGGTCGTGGTAAGGGTAAAACTGTGGCATTAGTTTGTTCTATAAATGAAACGTGGGCCATGCAACGTATACTGCAGTGAATTATTAGCATAGGCAGTAGAGGTTTTTTTTTTTTTTTTACAGAACACATTTTTCAAATGAATGCAATGTTTATTCAACCAACTCAAAATGTAATGTTTTGTTCTATTGTAGGAGTGGTTGCAACACGGCCCTTTCTTAAAGGGGAAATAGTTTGTGACTATCACGGGAAGGTGATTCCAGCATCAGTTGGGAAGGAGATGATGCGGGACCTCGGTGACCAGGCTGGCTACTTGTTTTTTTTTAAGGCGGGCCAAAGAGACCTATGTGTCGACGCGCAGACCTTTCCCTGCACATGCCATCCCAACTCGGACACGTTTGGCCGACTCATAAATCATTCTGCAAAGATGCCAAACTTAAAGCCGTTTTACTGCTCCGTTAAGCTGAGTGGAGTGAAAACGGATGTAATTTTGTTCAAAGCGCTCTCTGACATACCTGTCGACACCCAGCTCAAATTCGATTATGGTGTTCGGAGGACCTCATTCCGTGGCGAGGGCTTAAACCTAGAATGGCTTGATGAGTAGGCCAGGACTTGCACCTAAAAAATCTGTCCTGTCACTTTTCGACACAGGCGAAGCTTGGTTCCGAGGACTGGATGAATTTGTATGTGGATCTTGTGCCGAAGATGGCTGCCTGCCGGGGTTTTTTTGTCTCCCCTTTCCCCTCAGTCCACAGAGCTTGATTTCGTTGCCAGTTGTTTTGTCTCAATTTTATAGTTCTGTTATAGTTTTTATTTTATAGTTCTTTAATGTTTACATTGTTTCTTTTTAAGATGTTATTTTGTAAAATGTTTGTCACTTTTTTATTTTTCAAATAAATCTGTTACCCATCTCAATTTCTCTGCTTGTTCTCTATAAATATTTTAATTTGAGATGTCATGCATT
>NW_028118223.1:0-40828 GCF_965113295.1 Leuciscus leuciscus | reverse complement strand
ACAGGGGAAGTCTCGCAGGACTATGAAACTATGAAAATGCTGGGTAGAGGATCATATGGATGCGTCTACGACGGGATCCGTTTGTCTGATTCAAGAAAGGTAGTTTTTTTGCACTCTTGGAAGTTGGAATTTAAATTCATTAAAAGTTACATCAAGGTTAATTACTGGAATCATGTGACCTCTGCACATATAGTTAATTAATTGTAAAACATTCTTACAAAAAAATTCTTATTTTTTCTTTCCCTTGGAGAACAGGTGGCAATCAAACATGTGCTGAAGACAGAAGCCATGGAAAATGTCTGTATTGTAAGTAGGCAATTCCTCTCTTCGTTTTATTACTCTCAGAGTACACAGTCACATTAATAATAGGACATTTTAACAAAATTTTGCAGTCACAAAAGGACCATTGTCAATAGCGTATGAACTTCCGAACCAAGCAGCTTTCTGTTAGTCAGCACAGTTCATTCGCGTGACTTTACCCTCACGCAAAAATTCCCATTAAAATGACAAAATTTTGCCCTGAAAATTTTTGCCGGTCGACAGTAAAAGTGACCGAAACTTTAGTAACTATTTCCAGTATTTCAATTACTTAACTCTTCAAACCTATACTTACCCAAATGCAGGACATAATTCTGTAGTAATTCATTTAAATTAAACCATGTCCCCTAATTATCTCACTTTTGTATAACTATTATCTCTCCTGTAGGGTCTATTCGGCAAATCCCCTCCAAATGAGGTCGCTATGATGGCTCTTATGAACAAAAATCCCAGTGTTCCTCAAATAATAAAGCTGCTGGACTGGTACGAGACACCAGAGGAATATCTACTGGTCTTAGAGCGGCCCACGCCATGTGTAGATATGAGGATATTTTTACTGCAAAATGGTGGCATCCTCAAGGAATCGACGGCACGAGCTGTGATGCGTCAGGTTGTCACTGCTGCAAGAATATGCAGTGAGAGGGGCGTCTTCCACAGCGACATCAAGCTGGAAAACCTGCTCATCAACCCAAACACCTTGCAGGTCAAATTAATAGACTTCGGTTGTAGCAAACGCTTGAAGAAGTCTTCTTATTCGAAATTCAGTGGTACGTATTATTCCACAAATCTATGGTGAATAAATCGACAAAAAGCTATGGAAATACAAATTCATTGCAATGGACGAAATCTTGTTCTTTCTTCCAGGCACAAGAGATTATGCTCCCCCTGAGTGGGTCAGGCATGGAAAGTATCATGGCAAGCCTGCAACAGTGTATTGTTTAGGCGTACTGATGTTCAAGATGCTGTCTGGGAAGTATCCTGGCGAGTACCGGTACCTCCCTCAGATGTTTGGTGAGCCCTCCTACACAGAAGACATTTCCAAAGGTGAGAGCATGTGGACGGGTCATACAGGAACTTTTATTACTGCTTAAAATAATGTGAGCAGTTACACAAAGTATAACACTTACAATAATAACCGGACATCTCTCCCCTCTTCACAGAATGCAGGGATCTGATCCATTCATGCATGGAAAGTAATCCAGCCAAGCGGATTAATATGGAAAAGATCCTCCTCCACGACTGGTTCCAGGTATCGATCCTCACCTAAAAATGTTTGGAAATAAGATACCGTCATGAGAGGAAGAACGAGAAACAAAAGAAACCCAGAGAGTAGGTAAAGAAAAAACCTCATGTGCCTAAAAGAAAAAAGGTAAGGAAAGGAAGTATATGTAAGCGCTTTGAGGTCTCAGAAAAAGCGCTATATAAATGTAACGAATTATTATATATATATATATATATATATATATATATATATCCATATATGCAATCACAGGTCAAAGCACAGCTTACATGCACTATTGGTTGACGATGAGACGCTATAGTCGCAGGACAAAACACCGCTCTTCCGTTCCGATAACAACATTAAACAGGTTCTCCCCACTCAGTGAATCACCCACTGAGAATCCTGTTGATTGTGCCCTAGTTATTGGTGATTCTATTACACAGAACATGAAAATAGAGACACCAGCCACCATAGTCACATGTTTGCCGGGAGCCAGAGCGCCTGACATCAAAGCAAATTTAAAAGTGCTGCTGGCTAATGCTAATCGTAAATTCTCTAAGATTATTATTCACGTCGACACAAATGATGTTTGACTCCGCCAGTCGGAGATCACCAAAATTAATATTAAAGAGGTGTGTGAACTTTCCAGTACGATGTCAGGCACTGTAATTTGCTCTGGCCCCCTTCCTGTTCGCAGGAGTGATGAGATAGTTAGTAGATTGTGTTCACTCAATGGCAAAATAATATAGAATTCATAGACAATTGGAAAAGTTTTTGGGGCAGACCTGACCTGTTGAAAAGAGATGGTATTCATCCCTCCTGGGATGGTGCTGCTCTTCTCTCCAGTAATTTGGCTCATAGTCTTAGAGATAAAACATGACAATCTGCGGCTGGTTTCACAAAGATAGACTTTGACTATGGCTTAGATTTAGTAGATAGTCAGACTTCAGATAGACATCTAAATCAGACCGTTGCACAAAGCACTTAAGACTCTGACTATCTTAAGTAGGACTACACTGCAATGCATTCTGGGTAAAATAAGACATTTTCAAAACAAAAAACATGGCGGATCGAGTAAGCGCATTCAACCGCTCAGTGCAGTTTACCCCAGCGGAAAATGTGTGTTTGTTGGAGTATAACAGTTACAAGGACATTTTACTTGAAATTTAGCGGAGAATGTAGTAACAAGAAGAAATGTTTAATTTGGAAAAAGATTGCTTCGACAGTTAAAGGGATAGTTCAGCAAAAAATGATATTAAACCCATGATTTACTCACCCTCAAGCCGTTCGAGATGCATATGTCAATCATTTTTCAGACGAACACATTTTCAGTTATTTTAGAAAATGTCTTAGATCTTTCAGTGGTTATATGTATATTTTTACGACAAAACCGCACGGATTACACCCTCAGAAGGCCTTCGTTTATCCCCCTGGAGCCGGATGGATTAGTTTTGTGAAGGATGCATGCACATTTTTGGGACTTGAAGGAGGTGGACCCCATAACTTGACATTATAACCACTGAAAGATCCAAAACATTTTCTAAAATAACTGAAAATGTGTTCGTCTGAAAAATGATTGACATATGCATCTCGAACGGCTTGAGGGTGAGTAAATCATGGGTTTAATATCATTTTTGGCCGAACTATCCCTTTAACAGCGTTAATCCGATCACTGAGCGGAGCGTTAAAGACGTACAGAAAAGATACAAAAACATGGTACAAGATACCCTGTATACCACCCATGACACAGAAGCTTTACTGAGACCCACTGTGTCACCAACAGCATTCAGAAAAGTTCCTGTTGCATAAAATCTCAACGCAGTGCAAACCTGCGCGCCATTCGGCGTCTGTCCGCGGCGCCCATCAACGGCTCAGGACCTTGTTCAAAATCCTGCTGTGCCACAGAGCGCCATTTACATTTTTGTCTCATATTTGTCTAAAATCGTCGTTAATGTATACTGACTTCACCCTGTCCTGCAATATACATTTAGTTTTACATTCATTTAAGGAAATCAGCTGTGTGGATGAAAACGGCTGATGTTATCGGATTTTCAGGTGATATTCTCAATTCATTCAGTTAACGGACGCTCTGAGGTAAAGTGTTCAGACTGCAGACTTTAGTTTGCAACGATTGTATTTAATTGTACAGTACAATCATAACATAGTACAGACATTATCTTAATTCCATAATGTCCTTAACCCTTGTGCATTGTTCAAATTCACTACCCTTTCGTTATGTTCGTGGCTGAAAACAGCCACTACTTTAAACTGCTGTAAAAATGTATCAGATAAATATTTTTTTCAATTTTTTTTGCATAAATCTATTAATCAACCTCAGTCCTGATCAAAACTACTAAATGTTTAAAACTCTTTAATTGCCAAATTCATAAAGGATGTCACTGATTTTGGAAAAAAAAAACACAAAATGACTTATTTTCAATATAAAATGTGAATGTGGACTGGATTTTTTTTTTACCTTTTATCACAGTCTTGGACATGTCAAAGATTAGAAACAACATTGGTTTTGATGCATTGTTAGTTTTTGTGCAGCATCAGATTTGAACTTTTTCTCCCTCATTTACTGTTTGTGGCTGTTTTTGCACCATAGACTTCCATTATAACCACATTTTTTTATTGCAAAGCCATAACACCATATAATCATGCATTTTTGATTGTTGGTGGTTTTCCCTGTTGGGAAGAGGTTAAATTTGTAATTTTTACTGTTGATAACCAGGTGGCACCATTAACCCTTTAGATAGGCCTGTGCAAAAAAAAAGCTTAGTTTCTGGCTTTTACATGGAGTTATATGGAGTATAATAAGATATTTGTGTGTGTGTGTGTGTGTGTGTGTGTGTGTGTGAGAGAGAGAGAGAGTGTGAGTGTGTGTGTGTGAGAGAGAGAGTGTGAGTGTGAGTGTGTGTGTGTGTGTGTGTGTGTGTGTGTGTGTGTGTGTGTGTGTGTGTGTGTGTGTGAGAGAGAGAGTGTGAGTGTGAGTGTGAGTGTGTGTGTGTGTGTGTGTGTGTGTGTGTGTGTGTGTGTGTGTGTGTGTGTGTGTGTGTGTGTGTGTGTGTGTGTGTGTGTGTGTGTGTGTGTGTGTGTGTGTGAGTGTGTGAGTGAGAGAATATGAGAACTCACCTTGATACGTCTGAGAAAATCAAAATATGCACCTCAGCTCTCAGAACTACATGGAGTAAACAAAAACAAAGTAAGTGTATTTATGCATCTGCTGCCTTTTGATGGTGAGAAATGCAGACTAAACAAAGCAAGTGGATTTAAACACTTGCATGCAAGCCTGCTGGTCATTTGATGGTGAGAAGAGCAGCAAGCAACATGAGAAAGGGCTTGACTTGTAGTGAAGTTTTAGAGATGATTATGCAGCCTGACCCCTCCAGCGAGCTGCAGGATGTATCGTCTTCTCCCTCTGACACCACAGACTCAGGAGAGTCAGATCCTGATTTGGATGTGGCATCCTCATCATCCTCTCTAGCTTCTACTGAAGGCGAGGAAGATTCGGAGGATCCTGGATCTGGGTGGATTGGGAGAAACGGCGAAGTGTGGTTTTCCACCAACGCGGAGACAACTTTCTTCAGCCTGCCAACTCCCGTGACTCCAGGGCCGACGCGCTATGCCATCGCAAGGGTCCAGAACATGGATTCTGTGTTCAATCTGTTTTTTACGGAGTAAAAATAGGAGGGGAAAGCGATGATCCCACAGGCAACGTGTGGACTCCACGCCGGCCAAAATCAGTAGCCCCATGTAGGCACGGAGATCTGTGGAGTCCACCCCGGTCCAGTCTCTCAATTTTTGTGCGGCACGCATGGAGGTTGGTCATGCTGACAATGAGGTCAGTCATCTGCTCCGTAAAAAACAGAATCCGTTGAACACAGAATCCATGTTCTGGACCCTTGCGATGGCATAGCGCGTCGGCCCTGGAGTCACGCCTCTGGCAGGCTGAAGAAAGGGAATTGTCTCCGCGTTGGTGGAAAACCACACTTCGCCGTTTCTCCCAATCCACCCAGATCCAGGATCCTCCGAATCTTCCTCGCCTTCAGTAGAAGCTAGAGAGGATGATGAGGATGCCACATCCAAATCAGGATCTGACTCTCCTGAGTCTGTGGTGTCAGAGGGAGAAGACGATACATCCTGCAGCTCGCTGGAGGGGTCAGGCTGCATAATCATCTCTAAAACTTCACTACAAGTCAAGCCCTTTCTCATGTTGCTTGCTGCTCTTCTCACCATCAAATGACCAGCAGGCTTGCATGCAAGTGTTTAAATCCACTTGCTTTGTTTAGTCTGCATTTCTCACCATCAAAAGGCAGCAGATGCATAAATACACTTACTTTGTTTTTGTTTACTCCATGTAGTTCTGAGAGCTGAGGTGCATATTTTGATTTTCTCAGACGTATCAAGGTGAGTTCTCATACTCTCTCTCACAAACACAAACACGCACACACACGCACACACACACACACAAATATGCTATTATACTCCATATAACTCCATGTAAAAGCCAGAAACTAAGCTTTTTTTTGCACAGGCCTATCTAAAGGGTTAATGGTGCCACCTGGTTATCAACAGTAAAAATTACAAATTTTACCTCTTCCCAACAGGGAAAACCACCAACAATCAAAAATGCATGATTATATGGTGTCATGGCTTTGCAATCAAAAAATGTGGTTATAATGGAAGTCTATGGGGCAAAAACAGCCACGAACAGTAAATGAGAGAGAAAAAGTTAAAATCTGATGCTACACAAAAACTAACAATGCATCAAAACCAATGTTGTTTCTAATCTTTGACATGTCCAAGACTGTGATAAAAGCTAAAAAAAAAAATCCAGTCCACATTCACATTTTATATTGAAAATAAGTCATTATGTGTGTTTTTTTTCCCAAATCGGTGACATCATTTATGAATTTGGCAATTAAAGAGTTAAAATCCTGATTTTTTTTTTCAACATTTAGTAGTTTTGAGCAGGACTGAGGTTGATTAATAGATTTATGCAAAAAAAATTGAAAAAAATATTTATCTGATAAATTTTTACATCTGATCCCTTACTTCAAAAGCACATATTGTTATTGATATGATTACAGACTGTAATCTAGATGTGCTGTGTTTGACAGAAACCTGGCTAAAACCAAACGATTACATTACTTTAAATGAGACCACCCCTCTAGATTACAGTTATAAACATGAGCCTCATCTGAAAGGCAAACGGGGAGGTGTTGCTGTAATTTATAGTAATATTTTTAGAATTACCAAGAAGTCTAGTTTCAAATATAATTATTTTGAAGTGTTGGTGCTTAATATAGCAATATATAGTGTAAATGATAAATCACGTTTGAGATTTGTGCTGGCTACTGTATACAGGCCACCAGGGCACCATAAAGACTTTATCAAAGAATTTGCTGATTTTCTATCAGAGTTAGTATTGGCTGCAGATAAAGTACTAATTGTTGGTGATTTTAATATACAGTACATATAGATAATGAAAAAGATGCATTGGGATTGGCATTTAAAGACATTGTAATCATACTCTAGATCTAATATTATCACACGGAATAAATGTTGATGCCGTTGAAATTCTGCAGCAGAGCGATGACATCTCAGATCATTATCTAGTCTCGTGTAAACTTCATTTAGCCAAGGCTGCAAAGCCGACCCCGTGTTACAAATATGTTAGACCTATCACTTCTGCCACTAAAGATTGCTTTATTAATAATCTTCCAAATCAGTTTCATCATCTCAGCATCCCAGATAGCTTAGAAGAACTCGATATTGCAACAGAAACTTTTAACTCTCTCTTTTCCAGCACTTTAGACACAGTTGCTCCGTTGCGCTTAAAGGGATAGTTCACTTTGAAATAAATTTTTGGTATGTTTTTGCTTACCTCAAGGGCATCCAAGATGTAGGTGTCTTTTTTTCCGCAGTGGTTTCAATTTTGATATTTTTAGGTCAAACCGTTCTTGTCTGTCAGTCATATAATGCAGGTCTATGGTCACTGTCTCAAAGAGCATGCACAGAGTCCAAATTAAAACAATTCCCCGTCGTCCAAATTAAACAATTCCCCATCGTAAGTACACATTGATGGCCTAAGACACGAAACGAGCGGTTTGTGTGAGAAAACGAACAGTATTTATATCGTTTTTACCTCTTATACGCAGCCATGTCCAAGTGATCTGATCTGACGTGTACGCAGACTGGTGCATAGATATATACACACTAGATCTCGCCTTGTCTACGGCAGTTAATTGGAACGAATGTCTTTAAGGCGACATCTAGTGTATATAT
Source organism: Leuciscus leuciscus (assembly GCF_965113295.1). Classification (NCBI taxonomy): domain Eukaryota; kingdom Metazoa; phylum Chordata; class Actinopteri; order Cypriniformes; family Leuciscidae; genus Leuciscus; species Leuciscus leuciscus. The sequence continues at coordinate 32,997 of NW_028118223.1, read as the reverse complement.
CTATGCACCAGTCTGTGTACACGTCAGATCAGATCACTTGGACATGGCTGCGTATAAGAGGTAAAAACGATATAAATACTGTTCGTTTTCTCACACAAACCGCTCGTTTCGTGTCTTAGGCCATCAATGTGTACTTACGATGAGGAATTGTTTAATTTGGACGACGGGAAATTGTTTTAATTTGGACTCTGTGCTTGTGTTTTGAGACCGTGACCATAGACCTGCATTATATGACTGACAGACAAGAACGGTTTGACCTAAAAATATCAAAATTGAAACTACTGCGGAAAAAAAGACACCTACATCTTGGATGCCCTTGAGGTAAGCTAAAACATACCAAAAATGTATTTCAAAGTGAACTATCCCTTTAAAGGGCATCTTGCAGGTTAGTATGGAAGCCCGTTTCCGCCACATTGAGTAAAAAAAATAAAGATTCTTTAAGTCATAATAATGAGAAACTTTCTCGAAATAATGACTTAACATCTCGTAATAATGAGAAACTTTCTCGAAATAATGACTTAACATCTCGTAATAATGAGAAACTTTCTCGAAATAATGACTTAACATCTCGTAATAATGAGAAACTTTCTCGAAATAATGACTTAACATCTCGTAATAATGAGAAACTTTCTCGTAATAATGACTTAACATCTCATAATAATGAGAAAGTTTCTCGTAATAATGACTTATTTTCTCGCACTTCTACGCATGCACAAAGCAGCGGAGCAGAAGGGCGTGCCGCACTAGCGACATCCGCTGGTCAAAGCCGTGTAAATGCATCACAGCAAACATGGCACGCTCTGCAAAACAGTTGTTTTCATTAAAGTCAGTGTGATCTACTAAGTGCAATCTGTAGTATCATTAAATAACATCATCAGTAGGCCTATATCTTCCATACTTTTCCATGCGCACGATAAGGTGTGAAAGTGGAATGCAGAAGCAGGATGGTTACCATGGTAAATTGTTACATGAATTTACAAAACTATCAGATTAAAGTAGGAATATTACATTTATTCATCAAGTTTAAGTGTAACATCTTCATAAAATATATGGGTACGTGTGTTAATATAACACGTATTTTGCAGATGCTTCTAGGATATTTGATGTGCAGGTTCATCTGGAAGATATCAATACAGAAATCACCTTTAAGATGTTTATGACTTTGGGGACATTTAAACATAGTTGGGCAGTGGAATGGGGGAAAACGCAAGGTCGAGACGTGTTTTTAAAAGCTGAACTTCTTTTCAATTGAGCGCCGCATTTTTAGAACGCCGTGTCATGCGCGAGACGCTGCAGAAGAGCGAGCGAGCGTCCGTCTAGTGCGCATATGCCTAGAAAAGCAATGAAAAAGCGCGTTCTGTATGAACGGACCCTTACACAGATTTCCAGATAAGTGTTCTTAAACAGATTTGGAAAGGTGTGCTGTCTTATCATTCCTCCATCTATTTGAAATCCATGGATCACCCTTCTGTGTTGCTGCTTGTTCATACACAAAAATACAAATGAATATTACAAATGAATAAAAGACTATCTAGCTATGGAAGCCCATCTCATATATTGATCATTTATCATTAATGTTATTCACTGCAGAGCGTGCCATGTTTGCTGTGATGCATTTACACGGCTTTAACCAGGGGATGTCGCTAGTGCGGCACGCCCTTCTGCTCCGCTGCTTTGCGCATGCGTAGAAGTGCGAGAAAATAAGTCATTATTACGAGAAAGTTTCTCATTATTACGAGAAAGTTTCTCATTATTACGAGATGTTAAGTGATTATTACGAGAAATTTTCTCATTATTACGAGATGTTAAGTCATTATTACGAGGAAGTTTCTCATTATTATGAGATGTTAAGTCATTATTTCGAGAAAGTTTCTCATTATTATGACTTAAAGAATCTTTATTTTTTTTACTCAATGTGGCGGAAACGGGCTTCCATACTAACCTGCAAGATGCCCTTTAAGAGCAAATCATTTGTGACTCTAATGAGAGCTGTCTCAGTACTATGGTACGGTCTAAATCCTGACTGAAAATCCTCGCAGATATCATTTCTTTCTAAAAAGGAACATAGTTGTGAAGATACTGCCTTTTCTAGTATCTTTGACAGAAAAGGTAGATTCGAGATCAGCCTGTAATTGACTAATTTTGTAGGATCAAGTTGTGTTTTTTTTAACAAGTGGTTTAATCATAGCCAGCTTAAAGGTTTTTGGTACGTATCCTAGAGACAAAGATTAATTAATGATAGTAAGAAGAGAATCTATGACCTCTGGAAGCATCTCTTTCATTAGCTTAGTCGGTATAGGGTATAACATACATGTTGTCGGTTTAGATGATTTAATGAGTTTAGCGAATTCTTCCTCTCCTATAGCAATAAATGAATCAAATTTTTCCTTAGGGAGACTAAAATGCACTCCCTGATGCGATACTGTAGTCGACGGTTGCATAATTATAATTTTGTCCCTGATATTATCAATCTTATAAGTGAAGAAGTACATGAAGTCATTACTGCTGTGTTTACATTTCTGGGCTTGAAGCTTTCTTTTTCGTTAGTTTAGCCACTGTTTAAAAAAAAAAACCTAGGGTTTTGTTTATTTTCTTCTAATAGGATTGTAAAATAAGCAGATCTAGCAGCTTTTAAGGCCTATCTGTATGCAATCGTGCTCTCTTTCCATGAAATGCGGAAAAAAAAACTCTAGTTTTGTTTTCTTCCAGTTGCACTCCATTTTTCTGGCTGCTCTCTTAAGGGCTGATTTTATTTAATCTTCTTTAAAGGGATAGTTCACTTTGAAATAAATTTTTGGTATGTTTTAGCTTACCTCAAGGGCATCCAAGATGTAGGTGTCTTTTTTTCCGCAGTAGTTTCAATTTTGATATTTTTAGGTCAAACCGTTCTTGTCTGTCAGTCATATAATGCAGGTCTATGGTCACGGTCTCAAAGAGCATGCACAGAGTCCAAATTAAAACAATTCCCCATCGTAAGTACACATTGATGGCCTAAGACACAGTATTTATATCGTTTTTACCTCTTATACGCAGCCATGTCCAAGTGATCTGATCTGACGTGTACGCAGACTGGTGCATAGATATATACACACTAGATGTCGCCTTGTCTACGGCAGTTCATTGGAACGAATGTCTTTAAGGCGACATCTAGTGTATATATCTATGCACCAGTCTGCGTACACGTCAGATCAGATCACTTGGACATGGCTGTGTATAAGAGGTAAAAACGATATAAATACTGTGTCTTAGGCCATCAATGTGTACTTACGATGGGGAATTGTTTAATTTGGACGACGGGGAATTGTTTTAATTTGGACTCTGTGCATGCTCTTTGAGACCGTGACCATAGACCTGCATTATATGACTGACAGACAAGAACGGTTTTACCTAAAAATATCAAAATTTTAACTACTGCGGAAAAAAAGACACCTACATCTTGGATGCCCTTGAGGTAAGCAAAAACATACCAAAAATGTATTTCAAAGTGAACTATCCCTTTAAAGAAGATTAAATAAAATCAGCCCTTAAGAGAGCAGCCAGAAAAATGGAGTGCAACTGGAAGAAAACAAAACTAGAGTTTTTTTCCGCATTTCATGGAAAGAGAGCACGATTGCATACAGATAGGCCTTAAAAGCTGCTAGATCTGCTTATTTTTCAATCCTATTAGAAGAAAATAAACAAAACCCTAGGTATTTTTTTTAAACAGTGGCTAAACTAACGAAAAAGAAAGCTTCAAGCCCAGAAATGTAAACACAGCAGTAATGACTTCATGTACTTCTTCACTTATAAGATTGATAATATCAGGGACAAAATTATAATTATGCAACCGTCGACTACAGTATCGCATCAGGGAGTGCATTTTAGTCTCCCTAAGGAAAAATTTGATTCATTTATTGCTATAGGAGAGGAAGAATTCGCTAAACTCATTAAATCATCTAAACCGACAACATGTATGTTATACCCTATACCGACTAAGCTAATGAAAGAGATGCTTCCAGAGGTCATAGATTCTCTTCTTACTATCATTAATTAATCTTTGTCTCTAGGATACGTACCAAAAACCTTTAAGCTGGCTATGATTAAACCACTTGTTAAAAAAAACACAACTTGATCCTACAAAATTAGTCAATTACAGGCTGATCTCGAATCTACCTTTTCTGTCAAAGATACTAGAAAAGGCAGTATCTTCACAACTATGTTCCTTTTTAGAAAGAAATGATATCTGCGAGGATTTTCAGTCAGGATTTAGACCGTACCATAGTACTGAGACAGCTCTCATTAGAGTCACAAATGATTTGCTCTTAAAGGGCATCTTGCAGGTTAGTATGGAAGCCCGTTTCCGCCACATTGAGTAAAAAAAATAAAGATTCTTTAAGTCATAATAATGAGAAACTTTCTCGAAATAATGACTTAACATCTCATAATAATGAGAAACTTTCTCGTAATAATGACTTAACATCTCGTAATAATGAGAAACTTTCTCGTAATAATGACTTAACATCTCGTAATAATGAGAAACTTTCTCGTAATAATGAGAAACTTTCTCGTAATAATGACTTAACATCTCATAATAATGAGAAACTTTCTCGTAATAATGACTTAACATCTCGTAATAATGAGAAACTTTCTCGTAATAATGACTTAACATCTCGTAATAATGAGAAACTTTCTCGTAATAATGAGAAACTTTCTCGTAATAATGACTTAACATCTCGTAATAATGAGAAACTTTCTCGTAATAATCACTTAACATCTCGTAATAATGAGAAACTTTCTCGTAATAATCACTTAACATCTCGTAATAATGAGAAACTTTCTCGTAATAATGAGAAACTTTCTCGTAATAATGACTTAGCATCTCGTAATAATGAGAAACTTTCTCGTAATAATCACTTAACATCTCGTAATAATGAGAAACTTTCTCGTAATAATGAGAAACTTTCTCGTAATAATGACTTAACATCTCGTAATAATGAGAAACTTTCTCGTAATAATGACTTAACATCTCGTAATAATGAGAAACTTTCTCATAATAATGACTTAGCATCTCGTAATAATGAGAAACTTTCTCGTAATAATCACTTAACATCTCGTAATAATGAGAAACTTTCTCGTAATAATGAGAAACTTTCTCGTAATAATGACTTAACATCTCGTAATAATGAGAAACTTTCTATAATGAGAAACTTTCTCGTAATAATGACTTATTTTCTCGCACTTCTACGCATGCGCAAAGCAGCGGAGCAGAAGGGCGTGCCGCACTAGCGACATCCCCTGGTTAAAGCCGTGTAAATGCATCACAGCAAACATGGCACGCTCTGCAGTGAATAACATTAATGATAAATGATCAATATATGAGATGGGCTTCCATAGCTAGATAGTCTTTTATTCATTTGTAATATTCATTTGTATTTTTGTGTATGAACAAGCAGCAACACAGAAGGGTGATCCATGGATTTCAAATAGATGGAGGAATGATAAGACAGCACACCTTTCCAAATCTGTTTAAGAACACTTATCTGGAAATCTGTGTAAGTCAAGTCAAGTCAAGTCAAGTTTATTTGTATAGCGCTTTTCACAATACAGATTGCATCAAAGCAGCTTCACAGTATTAAATTAAAATAATACAACAAAGTTTGTTTCAAGAGGAATTTATTGATTGATAAAATTAAATTAAATATCCCCAAAATATCCCCAACTGAGCATGCCAAAGGCAACAGTGGCAAGGAACCGAAAAACTCCATCAAGTGACCTAATGGTGTCCTAAAACTCCATCAGGTGCCTTAATGGAGAAAAAAAAAACCTTGGGAGAACCCAGGCTCAGTCGGGGGCCAGTTCTCCTCTGGCATTGGATAGAGGCCGGATTGTAGTTTGAACTGTAGGATTATATGAATGCCTGGCTGAAGAGATGCGACTTTAATCTAGTTTTAAACTGGGAGAGCGAGTCTGAGCAACGAACAGTATCAGGAAGACTATTCCAGAGTTTTGGAGCCAAATGTGAAAATGCTCTCCCTCCTTTGGTGGTTCTGGATATCCTAGGTATGACCAAAAGCCTTGAATTTAGTAAGGGTCCGTTCATACAGAACGCGCTTTTTCATTGCTTTTCTAGGCATATGCGCACTAGACGGACGCTCGCTCGCTCTTCTGCAGCGTCTCGCGCATGACACGGCGTTCTAAAAATGCGGCGCTCAATTGAAAAGAAGTTCAGCTTTTAAAAACACGTCTCGACCTTGCGTTTTCCCCCATTCCACTGCCCAACTATGTTTAAATGTCCCCAAAGTCATAAACATCTTAAAGGTGATTTCTGTATTGATATCTTCCAGATGAACCTGCACATCAAATATCCTAGAAGCATCTGCAAAATACGTGTTATATTAACACACGTACCCATATATTTTATGAAGATGTTACACTTAAACTTGATGAATAAATGTAATATTCCAACGTTAATCTGATAGTTTTGTAAATTCATGTAACAATTTACCATGGTAACCATCCTGCTTCTGCATTCCACTTTCACACCTTATCGTGCGCATGGAAAAGTATGGAAGATATAGGCCTACTGATGATGTTATTTAATGATACTACAGATTGCACTTAGTAGATCACACTGACTTTAATGAAAACAACTGTTTTGCAGAGCGTGCCATGTTTGCTGTGATGCATTTACACGGCTTTGACCAGCGGATGTCGCTAGTGCGGCACGCCCTTCTGCTCCGCTGCTTTGCGCATGCGTAGAAGTGCGAGAAAATAAGTCATTATTACGAGAAACTTTCTCATTATTACGAGATGTTACGTCATTATTACGAGAAACTTTCTCATTATTACGAGATGTTAAGTCATTATTTCGAGAAACTTTCTCATTATTACGAGATGTTAAGTCATTATTTCGAGAAAGTTTCTCATTATTACGAGATGTTAAGTCATTATTTCGAGAAAGTTTCTCATTATTACGAGCTGTTAAGTCATTATTACGAGAAAGTACGAGATGTTAAGTCATTATTACGAGAAAGTTTCTCATTATTACAAGAAAGTTTCTCATTATTACGAGATGTTTAAGTCATTATTATGAGAAAGTTTCTCATTATTACAAGAAAGCTTCTCATTATTACGAGATGTTTAAGTCATTATTATGAGAAAGTTTCTCATTATTACGAGATGTTTAAGTCATTATTACAAGAAAGCTTCTCATTATTACGAGATGTTAAGTCATTATTACGAGAAAGTACGAGATGTTAAGTCATTATTACGAGAAAGTTTCTCATTATTACAAGAAAGTTTCTCATTATTACGAGATGTTCAAGTCATTATTATGAGAAAGTTTCTCATTATTACAAGAAAGCTTCTCATTATTACGAGATGTTTAAGTCATTATTATGAGAAAGTTTCTCATTATTACGAGATGTTTAAGTCATTATTACAAGAAAGCTTCTCATTATTACGAGATGTTAAGTCATTATTATGAGAAAGCTTCTCATTATTACGAGATGTTTAAGTCATTATTACGAGAAAGTTTCTCATTATTACGAGAACGTTTCTCATTATTACAAGAAAGTTTCTCATTATTACGAGATGTTAAGTCATTATTACGAGGAAGTTTCTCATTATTACGAGATGTTAAGTCATTATTTCGAGAAAGTTTCTCATTATTACGAGATGTTTAAGTCATTATTATGAGAAAGCTTCTCATTATTACGAGATGTTTAAGTCATTATTACGAGAAAGTTTCTCATTATTACGAGAACGTTTCTCATTATTACAAGAAAGTTTCTCATTATTACGAGATGTTAAGTCATTATTACGAGGAAGTTTCTCATTATTACGAGATGTTAAGTCATTATTTCGAGAAAGTTTCTCATTATTACGAGATGTTTAAGTCATTATTATGAGAAAGCTTCTCATTATTACGAGATGTTTAAGTCATTATTATGAGAAAGCTTCTCATTATTACGAGATGTTTAAGTCATTATTATGAGAAAGTTTCTCATTATTACGAGATGTTTAAGTCATTATTACAAGAAAGCTTCTCATTATTACGAGATGTTAAGTCATTATTATGAGAAAGTTTCTCATTATTACAAGAAAGTTTCTCATTATTACGAGATGTTTAAGTCATTATTACAAGAAAGCTTCTCATTATTACGAGATGTTAAGTCATTATTATGAGAAAGCTTCTCATTATTACGAGATGTTTAAGTCATTATTACGAGAACGTTTCTCATTATTACAAGAAAGTTTCTCATTATTACGAGATGTTAAGTCATTATTACGAGGAAGTTTCTCATTATTACGAGATGTTAAGTCATTATTTCGAGAAAGTTTCTCATTATTACGAGATGTTAAGTCATTATTTCGAGAAAGTTTCTCATTATTACGAGCTGTTAAGTCATTATTACGAGAAAGTACGAGATGTTAAGTCATTATTACGAGAAAGTTTCTCATTATTACAAGAAAGTTTCCCATTATTACGAGATGTTTAAGTCATTATTATGAGAAAGTTTCTCATTATTACAAGAAAGCTTCTCATTATTACGAGATGTTTAAGTCATTATTATGAGAAAGTTTCTCATTATTACGAGATGTTTAAGTCATTATTACAAGAAAGCTTCTCCAACTTAAGGATTTGCACATGAAGGTGAGTAAATGATGGCAGAATTATCATTTTTGGAAGAACTAGTCCTTTAATATGCTTTTTAAGGCAGAGATTATGCATCGTCTGCAGAGCTAACGTTACTTACACAAAGTAACATCTAAAGCGCATGTGACGAAGACAATATCTTTTAAAGTCTTTTAAATAAATGATTCTCTCTTCTATCCTTTTCTTTTGGTATAGAATAAAATACCAGTTCGGGGTTCCTCTTTCGGCTGTTGTTGCAGCCAACTGCACATCATTTTAAATATAAAACGCATGTGTATACTGATATTTTTCTAACGTCTGAACTCCTGTTTATACATCCATACTCCCTTAATTAAGATGTTTCAATATATTAGTATTAAACGCATTTTCTGATAATTTATATTTCAAGTTTTGACTGCAAATGTCACGTCCATTACGCTAGAACTGCCCAATAGTAATGTAAAGATGTGGTAGCATTGGATCTGGACGGGAAGGATAACTCTGGGAGTTGGAAGGGATGTGTCGTGATTCTGCCTTCTCACACCGCGACAGGCGACACAGGTTCGTGGATCTGAGTGTCGCGATTTCGGTTTCATTTCGCATATAGCCTACAGCCCTTATAATCATAGATGACGCCACGGGTTTTTATTTAAAAGAAAGAGCGTAGCCTACGTTTGTATGTAGGCTTATGGGAAATTTATATTCACAATAGCGAAGAAAAAAAAAAATCGGTAGGTCTTAACGCAAGTTAACTTATGTTTACATTAATTATTTGAGTGTTTTCCATGGTTGTGTTGACATTTCTGCCTTTATAACTGAGGGGATTATAATCAGAGGAAGGTTAAGTTTAAAATAAAAAAACCTTTCAATGTAATGTATTTGTCTCCTGGTCCTTATTTTAGATAGGTCATAAAAAAATATCAATAATTATCGATATCGACCGATATGAAACCCTTATATTGTGATACAGTTTTCAGCCATATCGCCCAGCCCTATTTCAATGTTTAAGTTTTCTTTACTGACTGACTCACTCATAAAAGATAGTTTTTTGCTGAAATAATGTATGTAACTTCTGTTGCTGTTTGCGGTCAGGGACTATTATTTCCAGCGGAAGGAAGGCTTTTAGTGATTTTACTTCATGAAAGTTGCACAGATACATATTTTTCGGCTTTAATAAATGTATTGTGTAGTAACTGTTTTATAAAAGCAGTAAGGTACTCAAGGCTAGTGTTGGATCATAATTAAATGATCACCTTAATGCTTACATGGTTGAAACCAACAAAAGCACATCCATGTATGACGTAGCAGAAGCGTTTTTGAACTGCAAGATTCTTTAATCTGTAGATAAAAAATTAAAATAAAGTACCTGATAGTGAAGTTTGTGGGATGAGAGACAAGATCTATAGCAAAATGATGGCCTCTCACGGTGGCTCCATACAAAGACCAGTCGCTGATGGAGGCACCACAGCCAAAATGGACAGGAGTTCTGCACGAGTCAGGTAAGCAGAATAAAATACACTGTAAATAAACAGTATTAAAACAAAGGGTTAAGTCACTAGTACACATGACCTTCCATGGCTTAATGCTTCCATAAATTAAATTTAGGAACTTCATTTTTAATATTCATAATAATTTAACAGAGGTGGAAAGTAACTAACTACAAACACTTTCGGGTAAGGTGTAAACAGCCCCTTAGTGGCGAAACAATGTAATCGATAAATGCGTTACTCTATATGCTGATATGCTGATTTACTCTATTTTGATCGCTATCGTAGACATCAGTGTTTATATTTGAACTTTGCACTTTTATCCCAGTACTATGATAATTTGAACTATTGTGTCACAGAAATAATGGTACTATGAGGTTGAAAAGGCTTTTCAATGCATTCAATCTCACGTCGCTTCCACGCGTCCACTTGAAAGGGATATTACGTCACTCAACACTAAAAGATAACGACACATTTCATCCTCTGTTGAAACAAAAGTGGCAAACTTCTGTCAACCTCATCTATAAGCAAGGACAAAAATAAAAATAAAATAATTTAATTCTTTATTAAGCAATATTATTTAACCCTCTGATTATCTTCATTTGGGACGACACTAGTTATCTTTGGGGTCCCCAGACAACAACATTTAATTTTGTAACAGAATAATAGTTGTTTTTTTTTAAATGTAATTTTACACTGTTTATTAATGTTTTTACTCAACATTTGTGCAGTTTTTGGAAAGTTTATGATATATTTTCAATTTCTTTAAATAAATAAATATTTATTTAAATAGGCTTTTTACAAAAAACAGCATTTTATGTAAAATTCACTTTATAAAAGACCCATATTTCTAACTTTCATTCATGGGGATAACATGGATAATTTTACATGGTTTAGTGTAAACTTTTTGCCCATATTTTGTAAAATGTCGTTTTAAAAGTAAAAAATTATAATTTTAGCTACTAGATGGCTATAGAGCTCCACTATATGCTATTTGACTAACTGAAAGATATCTTTTCACAAGATTTTCCAGTTGGATTCATATCTAAATATTATGAAATCACAATTCTAACAATAATTTTTTTTTTTTTTTTTACTGAAATTTTTTTTTTTCAAATAATGTTACATTATGATTAGAATCAAACCTGAAAAGGATAAAAGTTGAAATTTTAGAGTTTATCATTTATTTCATCATCTTTTTTTCATATAATTGTACAAATGTGATCTACACTTCAGTTACTAACTGTAACAGAACAGATATGTACAGTTAGATTATATATTGAGTACAAATACATGACATGAACATTAAAATGCAATGAATTGAACAGCATAAGTTAACAAATAAGCAAGTAAAGCCACCTCCGTTTCTCATAACAAGCGCGGGTGAAGCTCCGGGTGTAGCGTTAGCTTCGTCCTGTCACTGGCCTGTAAATCGGGTTGGTCCGGTCGGAGATCCTTTATTTCTTAAAGGTCTTGTGAAAGGTTTTTATTTGTAAATCAATAACAGAATTTGGTTTAACTTCTGCCATTCTCTCTACGAAAATGATCAGCCTAGCGATGTTTTGACGTAGTCGGAGTGACGGTGTCGCCCGCGCACTCGCAGTAGTGGCAAAGAGCGTTGAGTTGAATGGCAAGTGACGAGAACCAATCAGATTGGATAAAATAACATGTATCCAATTCTGATTCGCCAGGGACGTAGCGACCTGCGTCCGGGGGAGAATCTTTAAGAAACCAATTAGAGACCAGCTTCAGGTCACATGCTGCCCGAAAATTTAAAGAGTCCATAGACCAGTGGTTCTCAACTCCAGTCCTCGGGACCCGCTGCTCTGCACATTTTGTATGTCTCCCTTATTTAACACACCTGAACCAGATCATCAGCTCGTCAGGAGAGACTCCATGAACTGATTTGAGTGTGTCAGATAAGAGAGACATACAAAATGTGCAGAGCACCGGGTCCCGAGGACTGGAGTTGCCATAGATCCATTTGTCCGGCGTCCCTCTCACATGAAACCAGAGAATGTCTAATAGGAAGATAATTGACACTCTCTGGTTACTTCCGGTTTCTGGACTGGCTGCAGTAACACGTCTCTGTCCATGCGGGGGCGCTCGCAGGCGAGTGCAGAATGAATGGAGGTCTATGGCGCTATACCCATCAAATTCCACTTTTCTCAGGATATAATTTTTTGTCTAGTAATTTGAATGTTGTATCCGAAAGGAGATGCAAAGAAATTACACATTGCTGGGTGTTAGATTTTTTAGAGTCACTTATTTGCTTTAAAAAGTCTTTTAAAATGTCAATGACGTCATACACAGTGATAGTGCTTTACGGCATCGGTTCCCAACAGGGGGGTCGCGGCCCACAAGGGGGCCTCAGCGAGCTCTGTGGGGGGTCGCGTCATATTTTGAAAAGTTTTGAGCAATTTGCATTAAATAAAAGTCCTTAACTTTTTTCTGTTCAAAATGTATATAATGAGCGAGTTCATCATGAATCCATTTTCCAAACCGTGTTTTTGTCTTATCCTGAATCACTATGGTGGTACACCTATAATAAGTGATTACATTGGGACTATTTTACCCTGGTTCGGATCGCTGCCGCTGCGGAGTAGCCCAGTACCTCGCACACAGAGAGAGAAGTAGTTCCGGCTACAATGTTCTTCCGAAAGACGCATTATTCTGTTAAAGAAGAAAAAACTGGCACTAGAGATTGAGTTGCTTCAAAAGGAACTTCAGAGTAAGTGCTAAATACACTATTTCACACAGAGTACTATTGCTGACCTTGGATAACAATATATCTTATTGCAGGCAAAAGATGACCATCATTGGCTTTTCTTGACAAAGAATAATTGAAATAAAACTCAAGGAACTAAGCATGTTGTCTTGTCTTCTATTCATTTAATGAAGGTTTTTGTTTAAAAAAAAAAAAAAAAAAAATGGTGTTCCACAATTCTGTCCCGTGCAGCTCTGCCACTTGGTTGGTCCAAGTGCACTGGCTGGAGGTCATCATCAGGCTGCACCTCCACCACAGGGGTCCTCTCCTTTCTGATGGTGGCAATATTGTGGAGTATGGCACATGCAACAATAATGTCACAGGCCCTGTCAGGTGCAACCCGCAGACACTGAAATCTTTCCTTTAGTTGCCCAAAGGTCATTTCAATGCGTGCCCTTGTCCTGGCTAGAGCTGCATTGAAACGGGTTTGTGGTCCGGGGTTTGGGTCAGGGAATGGCGTCATGAAATACTGCCTGCAGGTATAGCCCCTGTCACCAAGCAGGATCCCGTCGTAAGCACCTGGAAAAATGCAGTTTTGTTAGGCTCAGAATAAATGTATGTAATACAGTGAGCTTGATATTAAATATTTCCTTACCACGTTCAAATAATGTGCATAAATGTGACTCTCTGAAAATCCTGGAGTCATGCACAGAACCAGGCCATTTTGCTTCCACATTTGTGATGTAGGACATGGAGTCACACACCATCTAAGATATTTTTAATCAGTCAACTGCATACTTTTTGATTACATTACTTTTTGTATTATTTGATATATTCTGGACTCGCTTCTCCAAGGTAAATGGTGAATTGTTTGATGTCAGGCTGCATGCTCAGAAAGCGGCAGTGGATTGTGCAGAGTGAGACCACCTTCAGCAACAGGTTCTTGTCGTAAAAACGGACAAGACATGGCTGCGAAAGACTTCCCGTATCACCTCCGCTTATAAAGCCGGGATCTAATCCTGTTAACATGAAATAAGCCTGCTCCCGAGCAGGTTTAAGCTTGCGCACCTGCTGCTATGACAGCAAGTCCAGGATGAGCGTCGAAGAACCAAACAATCCAAGATCATGCCAAATCTCCAACAATCAAATCCAGCTAACTGAGTTAGCGACGTACGAAGAACGGGCCCCTGGGGCCTGTTTCAGAAAGGAGGTTCAACTGAGTTGACTTACCCTGAGATGGGAAACTCTGAGTTTTCGGTTACAGAACAGCTGAAATTAGTTAGTTCAATCAACTCTGAGTTGACTGACTCTGAGATAAGCGCGTGCACCACCACTATAAAAAGCCATTATCAATGGAGTGCAGATATTATGAGTCACCATGGTAACAGCGCCAGACAAAAAGAGGTCTGCATATTTCTCACCAGCTTCTGCAAGCGTACGAAGACATATTATTATTTTTTTAAATATCGGCTGCAGCAGCGAAGGACAGAGAGTTAGCTAGGGAGAAAATAGTTGCTCGAGTCAATGCGTATGTTTACATTTTAATTAGTTATACAGTGTTGGGTGTAATTAATTACCAAGTCATCTAAATACTGTCATTTAATTAAAGGGATTACTCTTAATTATGACCACCGCTAGCGTAGCTAGCGAAAGCGGTCATATAGGGATTGTCAAAGTTTTTTTTTTTTTTTTTTTTGTCACCTTACTGAATTTTTCGTCAACGATACCAGGGACACCGAAGCACCGGGGAACATGAAATTTGGTGGGCATGTAGCCCCACTAGACTTCTAAGGAAAAATTTCGTTTGGTCCCCGGGGGCCACTCCCCCCCCGCGCTGGGCCCCCCCAAACCCCAAAAAATGCAGTTTTTCCTAAATAACTACCTGAACCGTGGCACCGAGGATGAAGAAATTTTTATGGTATGTTGGTATTCTAGACTTTTACGGAAAAATTTCGTTTGGTCCCCGGAGGCCACTTCCCCCCCCCGCGCTGGGGCCCCCGTAAATTTTTCGTCAACGATACCAGGGACACCGAAGCACCGGGGAACATGAAATTTGGTGGGCATGTAGCCCCACTAGACTTCTAAGGAAAAATTTCGTTTGGTCCCCGGGGGCCACTCCCCCCCCGCGCTGGGCCCCCCCAAAACCAAAAAAATTCAGTTTTTCCTAAATAACTACTTGAACCGTGGCACCGAGGATGAAGAAATTTTTATGGTATGTTGGTCTACTAGACTTTTACGGAAAAATTTCGTTTGGTCCCCGGGGGCCACTTCCCCCCCCTGCGCTGGGGCCCCCGTACATTTTTCGTCAACGATACCAGGGACACCGAAACACCAGGGAACATGAAATTTGGTGGGCATGTAGCCCCACTAGACTTCTACGGAAAAATTTCGTTTGGTCCCCGGGGGCCACTCCCCCCCCGCGCTGGGCCCCCCCAAACCCCAAAAAATGCAGTTTTTCCTAAATAACTACCTGAACCGTGGCACCGAGGATGAAGAAATTTTTAAGGTATGTTGCTCTTAAGGGCCCACATCAACCTAGCCCATAATCACTCATTTGTGATTTGCGCCCCTCCCATAAAAAATGAAAATGCAATATTATTCTGCTTTAATCGCCCCTATCTTCAGTGGAGATGTTCAGAACTGCACCATATTTCATGTGTATGATTAACTTGACAACCTCTGGGGGTATCCTCTGCTAAGTTTTGTAGAATTTCATCCATGGGGGGGTATAAAATAAATTCATTTATGTGCACATTTAGTGACTGTACACTCATCGGCCTGTAGATGGTGCTGTTGAGCGAAGGGTTGCTGGTTTAGGATGATACTGTCACACACACACATGCAGGAATACAAACAAACGCAAGCATGCACACACACTGACATCCACATGCACAGACACACACCCATACACACACATACAAATCCACATGCACAGACACACACACACAAACACACATGCGCACACATGTACGCACACATACATACACGCACAGACACACACACACACACACACAGACACACACATACACAACACACACACACACACACACACACACACACACACACACACACACACACACACACACACACACACACACACACACACACACACACACACACAGACAGACATGCACATACTATTACTTTTTTTAGGTATATACATAAACACGCAATACAGCCAAATTACTCCACGTCATTTATTTTTGTGGAAAGCCAGTGCAGGCCTGAGCGGCGGTCATATTTTGTACTGCGATGCGGTACATCTAGTTCTTCTGTAATTTGAAGTCAAATCTGATGTAATTGCATTAGACTATAGAACAATTCTGTATATTTAACATACATTTTTAAAAGGTTTATTTTTTATGTAACCTTCTCCCTCTACACACTTTGGTCAATTCAAGAAAAATCCATGCAATTGTATATTGTTTATTTGAAAGCATTAAAAGTGCAGTTTCTTGTCTCTCCTTGTATTGTTCAAGTGGTTGAGGTTGATATGGGATTTATTAATAAGTAGACTTTCTAAAGATAGTCATTATTACATGAATCTAATTACACGGTTGAAGATGTCATTTGTAGTTAGTAATTAATAACTATTTTAGAGTAACTTACCCAACTGTTATAATATCAGAGGTGAAACTGGAAGAACAGTATGTTATTCAACCTAATTTTAATTTTCATGGGTGCAATCCTGCAGGTATTAAAAGAACATGGCAGCAGCTGAAAATTAAATATAAGAACATAATTCAATCAGGTAAGGTTTGAGCATATCATGGGTGTAGGCTACCTGAATTTACAAATATTTGACATATTAAATAACTAAATAGCATCCCAGTGTCTAGCAGTGCAGCAGCATTTTTGGCTGGGAGAATTCCTGGAGGGACTTCAGAGCCAGTCACTCCCGAAGATCCAAGGGCCTTCATAAAATGTAAGAGGTTTACATATGTGTTATTTCTTATATAGGCTATTTTTGATATTTCCATTTATTTTACTTTGGGTTGGGTTTTTTGTTGGTCCCAACAGATTCCGATGGTAATATCTGTCTTTTGGAGCCTCCTGTCCCAACAAAACCTGCAGGCAGTTGTAAGTAGCCTACTCAATACACCAGAAATTATGACAAATAGTGTTATAAAGTGTACTCATCTTCACAGGACGATGGGGATAATGTTATGTGTCACATCAAACAATCTACACATTCAGATTTTTTCACATTTTTATGTGGAGTAGAATCTAAGTTTAAAGCTAAGTATAAATGGGTAGTCTTATCTCTCCGCCCCGCCCCCAAAGTGGAAGAACAGCAGGAGGACGGTCCATCAACTTCTGTTGCACAGATGAACAGAGTTCAGTGATTTTCGGTAAATGCCACAGTTTAATTCTGTAGAATTTGTTTAGAACTACATTATGTAACTCTAATCTACTACTGTATATTCAGTTGCCAGTTAAGGAGTTAATAGACTTCATCTTATTTAAAAAATTGAAATTAAAAATAGCAATATTGTATTTATTAATTAAAGATTCATTTTATTAATAAAAATGTACTGAAAGAATGAATGAGGTGTTTAAACACCACTTCCTCTTTAAAAAAGGGGAGGAGACCGAAAGAAACTCTGGGTTTACCGAAGAAAACCTGCTCCCGACCAGGTTAGGTTCACAGAGTAAGTTACCATGGTAACTGACTCTGAGTATAAGTTACCTCTCTTTCAGAAACGGGCTTGACTTACTCTGCTTTCTCAGGTTTAACATACCTCCCATTCTGAAACAGAAAACCCAGAGTTTCCCTCATTTCAGGGTTAACATACTCTGAGTTTTCACTTAACCTCCTTTCTGAAACAGGCGCCCCTGGTCTTTTCACGATCGGATAGCTATCCGATCTGAGAAAACGCATGAAGTGGCCAGGTGTAAACAGCCCCAGAAATCATTCTAATATTCTGATTTATTATGAGTGTTGGAAACAGTTCTGCTGCCTAATATATTTGATGAATAAAAGGTTCAAAAGAACTGCATTTATTAAAAAATATATATAATTTCTAATAATATAAATCTTCTTTACTATCACTTTTATTTATCAATTTAACACATCCTTGCTGAATAAAAGTATTGATTTATTTAAAAAAAAAAAAAAAAAAAAAAATACTGACCTCAAATTACTGACCAGTAGTGTATATTGTTGTTACAAAAGATTTCTATTTTTAAAAAATTGTGCTTTTTTTTTTTTTTTTTACTTTTTATTCATCAAAGTATCCTAAAAAAAAGTATCACAGGTTATGAAAAAATATTAAGCAGCAGAACTGTTTCCAACTTTGATAATGAATCATCATATTAGAATTATTTCTAAAGGATCATGTGACAGATTGGAGTAATGATCCTGAAAATTCAGCTTTGCATCACAGAAATAAATGATCATTTAAACTAATTATTTTAAATTGTAAAAATATATCACAATATTACTTTTTTTTCTGTATTTTTGATCAAATAAATGCAGGCTTGATGAGCAGAGGAAACTTCTTTCAAAAACATTAAAAAATACTAATACTTATACTTGCCCTGTAATACATGTATTCTTTGTTTTAGATGTTATTAACTTAAATTCTTATGAATAATAAAAATGTTGTAATGTCTATTTGTTATTTATGGCCTGTAGGGGAGAATGGGGTAATGTGAGACATCGGGTAATGTGAGACACCCCCTGTATCTAGGCAATGGAACACAATTTTGGTCATTTGACCATTATGTTTTCAAGCCCCTCTAATTTCCCCTTGCCCATGAAGGAGAGGACCTCATGGTGCTGTAGTAAGCATGTTTTTTTCACAAAAATATTTTTTTTGCATGTAAAAGTAAATTTTCTTGGTGTCAACTTAATCAACTGTTGTGCCAAAGCAAATTGATTCAGGTAGAAAAACGTATATCATACATGTTGATGAACTACCAACATATAAAACCATGTGATGATGCTAGCTGAAGATAAGCCTGAATTGCTAAGAGAGATCGTTTTTTTCTAAAATGTGGCGGTGGGGTAAAGTGAGACAAATGCTGTGGGGTAAAGTGAGACATGAGGCACAAGTTAAGTTTAGTCTTAAACATATTTTAACGTAATATTACATGACATATGTTTTATTTTTAATATCATAAACATTGTAGAAAAGCCATCAAAAAGAAGGAGGAAGTAAAATCAGTAACCTAGGGTGCAGTAGCTTAGGCAAAGAGGTGGAGCACCTTCTCCCTCTCACCTTGTCCGAATGGAGCGTTTGTCCCCTCCTCGACAAAACCCCCAAGGTTCGTTTTAGGACCGAGGTCGTCTCTGACAGGAGCTCCGCACTCTCCCTGGGAGCCTTCTAAGAATTAAAGTCAGCATGGGAATCTCATTTATCTGCAACCTCACGGACACTGTCCGTTTTTGTTTTCGGAGGAGGACCTTCCTCCACCGCTTTTTCTCCAGGGTGTCTCAAGCCCCTGGAGTCGCTTCGCCGTTTATCCAGACCGACCGTTCGACAAGCATACGTTTTACCTTTGGGATCAACCGAGAAGCCCCAGACGGTGAACCGCGATGCGCAGGCTAGAGCTGTAATCGGGCCTTAAAAGTTCGGCCCGAAAAGGCCCGAGCCCGACAGAGTTTGGCCCGAGCCCGACAAGTACATTTTGATTGACAGCTTTTTAAAAGCCCGAACCCGTTTACAGCCCGACTGTCCAAAAGGCCGTCTATCAGCAGTGATAAGAGTGTCGGAGAATAGCGCGGACACGCGCTTCACACCGCGAGCCGGCACACGCACCACTCGGCGGAAAAGGGAGAGAAAGGAAAAAAGAGACTGCGCCGCACGCACACAGCTTTGTCTTTCGTAAAAAAAAGGAGTAATTTATACATTTTTTAACATCATTTATTCATGACTAACGGAGGCTAGAGGCCACTTGGAAGTTGGAACAAAGAAATAAAATAAGTCCTCCAGAGACCAGCCTCCATTTCACCTCCTCAAGATCCATTTTCACGCTAATCTAAACACATCACCTGACCGCTCATTTACCACGCAACCCGAAGCGCGAGCCCGAGCCCGGCCCGAGCCCGTGTAAAATAATAGAAATTAAGACCGAACCCGACCAAACCCGTCGGGTCCCGTCGGGTCCCGTCGGGTTCGGGCAAAGATCTTCAGCTCTAGCGCAGACTCCCTACACACGGGTCTCGCTCCACCCGGGCCTGGGCTCGAGACGACACGGCCACTCACAGGCTGCGTGAGGAACCATCCACCGGGGGCAGGGGCGGGAGGCATCTGGATCGAGGCCGTAACCGGGAAGGATGCATTCAAAGCGGGGGGAGGCGCAGGGCGAAGTTTGGCACTTAAGGCATGCCAGGGGTGCCCCAACTAACCCAAGCGTCTGTGTTTGGACCGTCGTTGCTTCAGCAGGAGCGCCAGCAGGTGTGGCCCGGAAGGTCTGCGAGCATGAAGCTCTTCTTCAAATACAAGATATTTTTGGACATTTTTATGAGGAGGAATATCCTCCAGTGTGTATTTCACCCCTAGCTCACCCAGGATGGTGCATGTTCACCGGTATGCACGCCCTGGCACCGATGGACTAGGTGTCCAAACCAGACCCTATTTACTGGAAGTCTCGCCCGCACAAAATGCACTTTCTCTGGGCTGGGTCAGGCGGTTTCCCCACCCGGTCTGACCACCACGGTTCTCTGGTCCGTGTTCCTTGTCCAAGTGGAGCATTGTCCCACCTCCACAAAGACCGAAAGGTCCGTTTTAGGACCGACTTTGCTCCAGACGGAACTCCAGCGGTGGCGGACAAATCCAAATCTGGCCCAGGATGGGCCACCCTCCTTGGGCTGGCCATGCAGGGGAGGTCTGACTGCATTGAGCTTCCAAATGTATCACAATATTTTGGACATAGTTCTTTTTTTTTAGGAGGAATTTCCTCCAGTGTGCCATTCACCCTTAGCACGCCAAGGGCGTTGCACCTTCACTTGGATGCGCACCGGTGGGTCATCAAAAAAATTTGCTTAATTGACCAATACCCATGATTCTGTTACTAGTTCTGGAATGTGTGGTTGTCAAGCTAGCTGTCAGAATTCTAACTGTTACAACATGTGTTGTTATGGAAGTTTCAGAGTGGAAAAAGTAAGTGGATCAGTTTACCCCCAGCTGGTTCACTTTACCCCCTTGATTTCTCTGGTCTGTCTCAGTTTACCCCTAAGCTGGGGTAAAGTGAGACACAAGACCACTTTTTTAAAAACAATCATATTTTCACTGCCCTTCGTCCTGAATACATTCTAATAATTTCCATTGCTAGGAAACATCCTGAATTAATAGGAAATGTGTAAATTTGACTGATATATCATTTTAGCTCACTTAGAGGGGAACAAATGTAAAAAATGTCTCACTTTACCCCACTCTCCCCCTATGCCTCATTATTGATATTATAGACCGACTGCGCTGATCAAAAGCATGATGGGAAACGACTTGCTGACGACACAGCTTAATGTTCATTGGTTTAAACAACCGTGATGTATAGAGCATCACAGTCCCGCCCACAGCCGGTGCCGGAAGTAAAAATTCAATACAATTTCTCCATTGACAGTTGGGGTATAAGCCATAAAAACGTAACCATACATGGTAGACTTAAAACCAGCTACGGCTGTACTAAGCGATTGTATATGCTCATATAACCGCCAAAAGTTCATGGGGCACTAACCTTGTTTTGAGATAAATGCCTTTTATTCGCGATGTCTTGGAGAAGTACTTCATTACCCACAATCCTAAACAATCCCACAATCCCACAGTGATGCATCTGATTGGTGGAGCTCGTGTAAACCCCGCGAAAGTTCGTGAAGACTCAAGATAAAAAAAAATAAAAATAAAAACTGTTGCGTTTTTTTGCACTGTATCACTGATGTGACATTTGAACCGAGGAGTCTTCATATATGGTATGAGTCATATCAAGCATTTTATGATGCCACTGTCAAAACAATATTTAGCTTAGGCATACCCAGAGCCATAGAGAGCTCTTCATGCATTTACTGAACATTTGTGTAATAATTTATGGCAAGTTAATAAACTGAATATGATGCACTTTCTGGTTTGCTGACCTTCACTTTTTAATTTTCACTTGTTGTTATTAAGAAAATACATTAAATGTTATTAAAATTAAGGATGAACTATAACTTCATGAATAAAATGAGCATGGATCACAAGTGGGAAATTGTTGAGGCATTTGTCAGCAACCTGCCCGTGGGCCGCTGAAACTGATGAGCAGAACGCCGCGCGGACTGCCAGATCTGCACCCGTGAGCCGCGGACCACCAGCCATGCTTTCCAGTCTATTTACACAATTACTACTGAAAGAACTGCTATAAACGGCACAAGAAAAAGTTCGCGTGGCTGTCGTCAGATTTTAAAGTCGCTCTAAAGGCTCTTTCGCGGTTGTGGCTTCAGTCGACTTCAGTGAGGCGCGGTGGTTTATGGGATGAGTAGTTCCTTCGCTCGGAAATGAAAATATGTACACAGTCTTGTACCTTTGACTTTTTTTGGATTTTCTCGCCGTTTTTTCACTCGAAATGATATGTTGTATGCCTATGAGTTCAGCCGTAGCTGGTTATCCTCAGACATGCTCTAAAACTCTTTAGATACGGATTTTCGAAAACGTCAATGGGAGAAATGAATGGGAAATTTACTTCCGGCACCGAAGCGCTCTCGGGCTGTGGGCGGGACTGTGATGCTCTATTGTTCTCTTTTAAAATGTTTGATTTTAAAACTCTGATATCATGTTTTATACGCATGCGTTATGTGTGAATATTCCCAAACTATCTAACAGTGCGATCTCTATATATGGGTTATGCAATGTAATTTTTATAAAAAAGAAAAGAAAAGAAAAAGAAAAAAACAATACATGTCTGTATTAAAGAAAAAAAGATTAATAAACATGTATTTGGAATGGAATTAAATAAGTAGGCTACTTTGGGTGTCTTGTTCATTATATTTATTTTCATATAAAAGCAACAGAACTTAAATTCCATCCAGTTTATTAGCAACACTGTGCACGAGCGTGAATCCGGTGAATCCCGCGATATCCATCCCCTCGCGTACATTTCAGGCGAGGCAAGGCGCATCTCAAACAAGCCTATTTCTTCAGCGCGATTTCACAATACTACTACTACTACTACTACTAATAATATATCACAATACTGTTGTTGGTTGTTTATACTGTTGATCAAATAAATGCAGGCTGGATGAGCATAAGAGACTTAATTCAAAAAACATTTAAAAATCCAACTGACCCCAAACTTTTGAACGTATGTACAGCAGGGGTCTCCAACCTTTTGTGAGTGAGGGCTCCCTGAAGGGATAAAATAGTCTAGAGGGCTACTTGTTTGATATAGGCTACTCATAGGCCTACTCACTTGCTGCGTTCGAAACCGCATACTCAATGAGTAGGTAGGCTACTTCATTTCAATAAGTACTTACTTAACGAGCGCTAAAAGAGTAGGTAGGCTACTTTATAGCCAGATCTCGTTGAGTATGAATGCGAACCGGACATCTGCTATGTTGACGTTGTCATGTGACCTACGACGCGTTATCACCCCTATTTTTTTTACAGTCTATGGTTATCACACGCGCAACAACTTAAAAGATTTGAACGACACGTTTAATTCATCTATCTGTAAATATCTTGATATTGATTAAACTTGCTCATTTTGTGGTCTTTTTGAAGAAACTGCTGCCCATTTATTTTGTGAACACATTTATGGTTTGATTTAAGTTATATTTAACCCTACTAATGTGACCCACCGTTATATCCTTAAAGGGATAGTTCACTTTGAAATTAAATGTTGGTATGTTTTAGCTTACCTCAAGGGCATCCAAGACATAGGTGTCTTTTTTTCCGCAGTAGTTTCAATTTTGATATTTTTAGGTCAAACGGTTTCGCAGTAGCCAAGGCGACATCTAGTGTATATATCTATACCCGCCCGCGCTCTCAGATCACTTGGACGTGGCTGAGTTCAAGAGGTAAAAACGATATAAAAACTGTTCGTTTTCTCACACAAACCGCTCGTTTCGTGTCTTAGGCCATCAATGTGTACTTTCGATGGGGAATTGTTTAATTTGGACGACGGGGAATTGTTTTAATTTGGACTCTGTGCATGCTGTTTGAGACAAGTGACCATCGACCTGC
This sequence comes from Leuciscus leuciscus, assembly GCF_965113295.1. Classification (NCBI taxonomy): domain Eukaryota; kingdom Metazoa; phylum Chordata; class Actinopteri; order Cypriniformes; family Leuciscidae; genus Leuciscus; species Leuciscus leuciscus. Next base: position 9,027 of record NW_028118223.1, on the reverse strand, counting down.
ATTATATGACTGACAGACAAGAACGGTTTGACCTAAAAATATCAAAATTGAAACTACTGCGGAAAAAAAGACACCTACATCTTGGATGCCCTTGAGGTAAGCTAAAACATACCAAAATTTAATTTCAAAGTGAACTATCCCTTTAACGATATTATTTATTTTTATTACGAAATCCCAAAATTGTCATCTCTTGAATATGTTGTTAATTTCTTTATTTTATATCCAAACATTTTCATCCACAAGCAAAAGTGGCTTATTGCTTTGTTTTCCTCTTTTTCTTGTTGAATTTAACTCTCGTTTCATCCCTCAGGCCTGGGCCTATAACTAACAAAAAAATGATTTTTTAAAATGTATTATAATGAATTATTTAAGAAAATATATATTAAGATATTCAATCTTGTAGATTCTTTTTTCCTGTGTAAAAAATCTCATCTTATGTATGCAAACCCATGATTGATATATATATATATACCTCATAACATAGTAACTCAACAGCCCTACCTAGAACGGTTTTCCTCACTGTAAACCCGGATAAGTAGAATCTACTTAAAAAAACCAAGGTAACTCGTTGCCTTACATTTTTTAAGTAATGAAGCATTAGTTGAATAAGACAAGTGGACTACGTTCAATGTACTTAAGCCCATAATGGAATGGAATAGAACATTTAAGTTGAATGTACTTATAACCGAGTTACAGTAACTGAAGATACTTAGTTTAAACAATCATTCCCCACCCATTTATTTAACTCAGCTTGTTAAGTAAGCATTACTCCATTACCAATTCAACTAAATTATATATTCTAATGGGCCCAACTTAACTTTTAGTTCCTGAAACTCAAAATATCTTTCAATCAATAGAGCCATGTAAAATACACACATACAACTGCAACATTACACTGATCCAATTATATTTTTATTGAACATGTCTTTTTTTTAGCAACAAAAGAAACAATGCCATGGCCTAATAGGCTTCTAGTGTGTAGTTTCCTCACATACTGTATTTTTACAGCACTAGTACAGTAAAAAGCATTTACAGTACTCCACTGTAATTACCAAATACAGTATAACCCACATACTTTTACAATATTAAACTTGTCTACAGCAATAAATTGTATTTTACAGGGAATGCTGCTTTTATAATTACATAATTAAAATATTATACGTTAAGGTTTCATAAGAGTAGCCACACTAGGAAAAAGAAAACAACATTTGGTTAAAAGCAAAGATCAGAAAATTGCCTTCTGTGAACATGTTGGCTGAATTTTTTAAAACATAAAATGCAATTTTAACACTTTAACAACAAACAGGTATAACTAAGCGCTTAATTAAAGGGATAGTTCACCCAAAAATTTTTAATTAGCACATGATTTACTCACCCTCAAGTCATCCTAGGTCTAGATGACATTCTTCTTTCAGACGAATACAATCGGAGTTATTTAAAAAAATGTCCTGGCTCTTCCAAGCTTTATAATGGCAGTGAAGTGCTGTTTCTGTTTTGAAGTCCATAAAAGTGCAAACGAAATCCCATTCAAAGTCTGCAAGTTTTCGCAGAAGTGAGGAAACCTGTAGGCTTACAGTGGTGTTCTTTTTTTTTGCATAACTTGGCCAGTTTTCTTTGAAGTTACTTGTCCTTTCTTTGTTTTTGATCCACGTTCAGGATTGATGTCAAGAAAGCGTCTAAAAGGCAGAAAAGAAAGAGAAAAAAAACAATGAAATATTATGGACTGAGTTTATATATTTTGACAGAGAGAGACAGCACAAAAGACGTGTAAATAAAAACCAGATATCGGTTTTAACGACTAATTTGTTTGGATAAAACTAAACAACATGAAAAAAAAAAAGCAATATTGGATGTTGTGATCAATAACTGATATTTCTTCTGCCCTGGTTAAAATACATCAACTCAATGTGTCTGTTTACAAGTGCACTGTCAACTAACTAAACTTTTGGAAGTGGGGTTGCCAGATTTAAAGTTTATTCTACAACTTTTGTCTACTCATCACCCAGCTCATTAACAATATCATCCCCTCATCAGGTCCCATCAGAGTATCAGTGGAAAGGCAGTCATAGACTCTCAGTTTATATAGAGCACACATTGCCAGAATCCAGCCCAAACCTTTGTGACAGAAATAATTTAACTTAATTGCAAGCCTTGCAATGTGAATTGCATACATGACTACATGATAATGTTAAACATGACATTTACCAGACTAAAATGCATGTTTGCACCCAAAAATGAAAATTCTGTCATTATTACTCACCCTCAAGACTTTCGTTCATCTTTGGGACACAAATTAAGATATTTTTAATGAAATCTGAGAGGTTTCTGTCCCTCCATTGACATCAATGTCATTGCAACTGTCAAAGCCCAGAAAGGTAGTAAAAACATCAGTAAATAGTATATAACAACGTTGGTTCAACCTTAACCCTGGAGAACCCAAGAACACTTTTCTTCTTTGGAAAATTATGAACTATGCATTAAATTACTTCTATAAGTTCACTGAACACCAAAATATCCACTTTTTAAATTTTAACCCTTTATTCCCTAATTTAGGATTAGGGCCAAATTTGACCCATGGGCTTTAGGTGTATCATTTCACAGAATAACAATAACAAACACCGTCAATGCAAACTATTTTAAATTTAGGAAAATAATCAGTCAACCACACAGCTACATTTAACAATGTTTTTTTGTTGTTTTTTTTTGCTTTATTTGTTGCATGTTAGAACTGGATATCAAATGTACAAACACTTTGGCCAATGGAAACAAGAACACAAGGCCAAAATCACGACTGAAAAAAACTAACACCATGGGTCTTTGCTTATCCAAAAATCTGTTCTGCTAGAGAGAGGAACTCACACTATCATCAGCTTCAAGTTGCTCCAATACTTGTGTTACAGTGACCTTTCTCTGCTGCTTTCCCTGTCCTGAAAAGGGAGTGGCCATACTCCCTGAAAAGATATACTACTTTATTTATTTCAAGGCTTTAGCCAAACACAGGACTGTCACCATTCTCCATAAAAGTCACTCAAAGAACCAAAGGGTCATTTTTGACCCAACATGTTTTTAACCCATACACCCAGAGGGTCATTTTTGGCCCATCGTTTTTTGAACTAGCTCAGAGTTGCTAATTTATCCCAAAATAATATAAAGCATTCTGCAAGCTAATACTAAATAGATGAACAAAAAATACACAATTTTACCATCCGCTGGTTTGCTGAGAAGACGATTTTGTTTGGCTAGGTTTCCAGCTCAACAAAACAGCATGTGGTCAGCCATCATATTACTACCACTCTGGCACTTGTGAGTTCAATATTCATCCACTAGGTGTCTCTATGCAGGGGCCAGAAGTGGCACTCTGGGCTTTTGAAGTAAAATTTGACCATTTTTTTTTTTTTGGGGTAGCAGCAATTAACAGGGGTCAAATTTGACCCCGTGGTTTTGTGCGCAAAATAACCCCAAAATAACAACATTGTTGAATAATCTCTTCTTTTCCATGTCATTCTCCTACACTGTTGACGTAGTGTAAACAGTGCAGCGCTTATGGATTGTACATCAGAGCGTAGGCTCACTATTGGCTAGCTCCTGGGTCATCACACACGACCAGAGTCGGCCAATAATAAGCCTACGTTCTGACGTAGAACCCAGAAGCACTGCACTGGCTTTTTTTCAAGGCTTGCACCTTGAAATCTATAACAGGGTTTGCGTTCTCGAGCCACCAGGCACTGTTTTGTGTAGATGAGTGGGCCGGAGAGCGTTAAAGGATAACTCTTGCCAAAATGCAACCTCTTTTTGTTAATCTACCCGAGGCAAACTTTCGTTTAAAAGCATAATTAGGATGGAAACGTCACTTTTAAGTTTGACCGTATTTTCGTTTTCGGTCAAATTGCCTTTTGAATGGGAGTGCTTGGGGCACGACTATGATAGCATCAAAAATCGCTATTTTTAAAACACTAAGAAGGCTCGACACAACATGAAACTTTGCTCTCAGTATCACCAGGGGCTCTACACATGAACTCCAGCATGGAGAACATTGTTTGTGTACACAGAGTTTACTAAAAAGAAAGATTTTGAACAACTCACTGAAGCTGTGTCCGCCGGCATTTTGACGGTCAAAAATAGTCGATCTGATAAATTTATTCTAGAGCTGCTGTAAAGCCTAAACAATCTATGTTACTGTACTTTCCTATTATCACTGTAAAGCTGCTTTGAAACAATCTATATTGTTAAAAGCGCTAAGGTGACTTGACACTGTTTACACTACGTCAACAGCGTAGGAGAATGACATGAAAGAGTAGAGATTGTTGAATAATGTCGTTATTTTGTTTTTGTGCACAAAAGGAATTCTCATCGCTTCATAATATTAAGATTGCACCACTGTAGTTACATGGATTATATAAACGATGTTTTGACTACCTTGAAAGTTGCAAAGACGTTGCTGTCTATGGGTGGTTCAGAAACCTCTCAGATTTCATCAAAAATATCTTATCTTTGTGTTCTGAAGATTAACAAAGGTCTTACAGGTTTGGAACGACATGAGGGTGAGTAATTAATGACAGAATTTTCACTAATCATTTAACTGAAAACAACTTGCACTGACATATCTTAAAATATGTGACTGCCACTGTTTTGTCTCGAGATGCACACCAGTAATGTTTTTTTTTTTTTATTAGACATTTTTATAAAAGCTGCTTAAATACCCTAATTTGATTAAGGCCTAGACCCGGCTTAAGCTAAGCCCAGTATGGAAACCATGGCCATATTGTTTATACCAGTAGTCAGCTATTTATATATTATTATATTTATAATATTTATATGAATGGCAAATATGCTAATGACTAACCTCTGAACAAACTCAAGGTGCTGCCTCTTCCTGGTACTGCAAGCTGAACTCATAGGAGGAGGCAAACAGCGCTGCCAGGCCAGTGATGAAGATGCTGTGATCCTTTCACACACACCTTGACCTTCCAAACGTAATGTCCACTACTGGTCGCTTAGAGATTGACCTGTAATTAAAAAATGTTTAAAAAAAATTAATGAATAAATAAATAATATTAATAATTAAAATAACTATTGTGGGTTTCACTGTGGTTCGATGTAGTTGTCTATTCATAGTTCTATGAATAAAAATTTTCACCTAAACATTAAAATTGATTAGGGTTAGAATGTTAAAACGCACTGGCATATTATTTTGCTTGTTTTAAGCATAAACTCACTTAATTTTGACTTATTCTTTCAGAAAACAATCCAATTTTTACTTGTCTATTAAATGCTTCTTCATAAGAATTTTAGATATCTGGACTGGAAACAAGAAAAAAACACTAATTAAGAAAAACATATTTTGCAGTGGGGTGAGTAAATGATGGCTTTTCATTTTAGGTTAAAACTACCCAATGTTTACATACCAAGCAACATAAAGTGTGGACTCCACTGGCAAATGTAGATTGCAGGACATCAGCGTTGCAAATTCCTGAAACAATTTTTTAAAAGGACAGCACAACCATGATCAACAGAACCAAAACATAAAACATTACAGATTAATGAGATTTGTTGAATAATCTCTACTCATCTGCTTTAAGGATAACACCGTCTAACTTCTCTTTGAATGGTGGGAGTAGTTGTAGGACCATGGCATGGCAATCAGGAATACTAGCCTACATTTAAAAACAACATCAGGAACATGGATTTTCTTGTGCTAGCAAAATTCTGACAACGATTCAAAAGCACGATCACAGAACTGACAATTTTTTTTTTTTTTTTACCACACAGATAGACTAACGTTATAACTGTAGTAACTACTACTTAAAAGCACTTACATTAGCACTGGACCGTCATCAGCTTCAAGGTGCTGGATACTGAAGGAGAGGTTTGATCAGGTTGGTCTGAAAACACTGCTGTGGTGGACCAGTATCCTGAATTTAAACCAAAGGTCACTGAAGGTGCAGCTGAACATGTTTAAGCTCCAAAACACATACCCAACCAGTTCAGAGGCCGCAACTATTCTGAGGAATCAGTTGCCTGAACTTCGTGGCCTTTTCAACCAAGTAGAAGCACTTGTACGACTTCTTGTGGTTGTTCCTGCCTCTGCTGAAGAGGAGAGGAGCTTCGGTGCTCCGAGGAGGTTGAAGACCTGGCTGAGAAGCACAATGTTGCATATTCACATTGTATCAGTCTATCACATTCACAAAGTAATACTGGATAAAGTCAGAAAGGAAAACATTTGCCAGGAGTTTATCCTGGTGAATAAGTACAGGAAGCAAGTGTTTTGTTCTTTCGTGTGAGAAGACGAGACAGGACAGTATAGAAGGGTGGATAGTTAGGATACATGGAGAGATGTGATTGAAAGGATAGATGGAGGGCAAGGAAAAATGTTCTTTATATTAAAGTTAAATGTTTGTTTTTATGTTTGTGAGATAGTGTGACAATCTTGCAGCTTGTGTCCCAAATAAGTAGTGCATCTATTGTGTTATCAATTTTCCCATACTTTTGGATTACAGAAGTAATGATTACAGATCGTTTTATATTTTCAGGTACAGCGGTTAGTTTTAAATAAGTTTATTTAACAGATTTTATTCACACACAAATTGGATTCAAATAAAACATTTGGAGTTGGCTAAATTAGTAATGTAAACAGAGCACAAACAATTAGCCTAAGTATATTAACTTATTTTAACTAAGTTAACAGTGCATAATTGTTTACAGTGCAGCATGAAAGTTCTTTGATTCTTTATTTTCTCCTCATTAATTCCACACAGCTTCAATAAAGGTTCAGCACATAAGCACAAATGAGTACACTGGTGTTTTCATGGGTGTGTGGTCTAAAGCAACGCATATAATAATATAAATCAATATATAACATAACAGAAACACAATTCAATAGGCTAACTAAACAGATGCATACAATGAGATGTAGCAGAAACACTTTCATGAACAATAAGCAACATCATTTGAATACATGAACACAAATCAATCACTACTTCTATGTAAAGCTTCCTTAAACAAGGAATATCAACCAACATAATAAATTGACTTCATCAAACAGTTAACATGAGCTGAAGTACATAAATCAAGTTGGTACTATACGCACACATCAAACGTGAGGAAAGCATGCATGAGTCTGTTTGCTACACTCACTCACTCCATGCGGACTGGTGTTTTCTATCGACGCTAATACTGAACGCCCCCTGCTGGAGATTGGCGGAGCAGCGTCTTAACGTGCTTTGACAGCGCGCTGTTTTTAGCTCAAATTTTAGTCTTGATGTGTTCCTGGACTCAAAAAACTGTAGCATATAAATTGCAATGAATTAATTAATTAACCTTTATGTATCCAGGCAAGTCACTTAAGAACAATATCTTATTTTCGACAACAGCCTGGCAGGAGAGATCTCCTGAAATTCGAACAAACATGATGAACAATGAATTATGATATATTTTAAAATATGTGATATGTGTATTTTTAATTGAATCGACACACTACCTTTGATCATTGAAAAAAAAAGTTTAGAAATTGTTTGGTTTGATTTCTTCCTGCCGTCGACTACTCAATGAAAGAACCATATTTGTATCGAGAGCATCGGTTCCCGAGCAGACTGTGGAACATCTACGTTTACACTAGTAGTGCATTTTCGTTTTAAAACGCATACATTTATTTAGCTACGGTTAAGCCTGCCGTTAGACTATTTAGACCCGTCAGTCAAGTCCGAAGCAAGACACACTCAAGTGACATATTGCGTTATGGCAACGAAGTCTCAGACTGACAGATACATAAAAATAAAGGTGAATTTAGGCTACTTTAGTTTTGAACGTACGTTATCATGTTAATTATAATCAAATTGATTTTGTTTTATTGACCACAATATTATCACTGATATTTGTTTGAGATGGGCACATTTGATTAATTTTGGGGGGAAAATTAATGCACAGCAAGCCGTGGATTTTCCCTTACATATAAGTTTATAAAGATATACATTTTCTGTCAAAACAATAGCAGTTATCTTTGCAAGTTTCATTCGAAAAAAAACATTCTAAAAAATCCCTTGGCAACCGGCCGACGCGCGTCACTACTCGTGACGTCACAGGCAGAGTCGCCCATAGAACTCTTCTCTGGTTTTCTAGCAGTTCAGTTGATTTCTGGTCTGTAGTACAAGCGATCTGACTAGTATTTCTGTTACATCTGTGGTGAAAAATTGCTCTAATTGTTTTATATCTCTCGATCTGTGTTATATCTCATGATTTTTAGTATTTCATTTCGATCTGTGCAATTTACGTTCAGTGAACTTGTGATAAGTTAGTGACAGAACAACAGAGAGACATCTGGAGCAATGGGTCAGTGCAAATCTCACAGTTACATTGTAAAGGAAGATGCTGCTGCATCTGTGTCGCCAAGGCCTGTCCCAGAGAAAGTAGAGAAGAAGAAGAAAGGGAAGTTCCTTAGATGGGTTTTGTCTCGGAAATCCAAGAACACTTCCACCGAAGCCCAACAGAGTCAGTGCAGAAATGACAGCAGCCAACAGCCCGAGAGATGCTCTGATGTGGAAGCTGAACACAACAGCGACACTGAACACAACTCAGTGTACAGCAGGCACAGCTGTGTGTCTTCTCCCACCAGTGTGCCGGATGGTGATAAAGACATTACCAGGCAAGAGCAAAGTGGCATCATCTCACACAACAGCAGTCCTTCTCTGCCTGTGCCATCTATGACTGAGGAGAACATCAACTCAGCTTCGACATCGGATGACATTTCTTGGAAGAATGAGGATGAAATTATCCATATAAGTTCAAAGGGAAAGACAGGTCAGTTTATATAACAAGCCCCAACATGACTCATAAAATGTGCAAAAAGTACCTACATTTTAACATGTTTTTCTGGACATTGTCTTTATTATCCAAATGAAAATGTGAACTGAGGATGGATTTTGGTTGTGTGAGGCACCACAATAATGTGTCCATTCTACAGCTATTTTTAATGTGAATTTATGTTTTTTTGTGGTTTATACTGTAAATTTTGTATGTCCCTCTTTTTTTTTA
>NW_028118224.1:2500-41052 GCF_965113295.1 Leuciscus leuciscus | reverse complement strand
CTAAATGTTAAATCTAAATCTAAATGTTGAATCTAAATGTTTCGGGTGAAACTAAATATTTAACTAATATGCAAAATCAAAATGCCGGTAACCGGAAGTGCCAAAATAAAAGCTCGAGGAGGTCAGTGTGTGTTTATAGCATGGTTTATAGTGTCAAATAACGAATAAAAACCATCTCATCCGAGGAAATGGATTCTTGGACATGGATTATCGTGATAATAACTACCTAAAATAATAAACACATTTGGAGAAACTGTATTTGAAGAGTAGGCTAGCGTCACTTTTATGAAAAGTGCGGGACTTATGACCTGCAGCCATAATAGCCAGCCACGAGGGGGCTCACTTTGACTGAATGTCATGTCATCACTCTCATCACGAAACTCTACAGTTTCTCCAAACGTGTTCATTATTTTAGGTCGTTATTATCGTTATATTATAGTTATTATTATGAGATGGTTTTTATTCGTTATTTGACACTATAAACCATGCTATAAACACACACTCGAGCTTTTATTTTGGCACTTCCGGTTACCGGCATTTTGAATTTGCATATTAGTTAAATATTTAGTTTCACCCGAAACATTTAGATTCAACATTTAGATTTAGATTTAGATTTAACATTTAGATTTAACATTTAGATTTAACATTTAGATTTAGATTTATATTTAACATTTAGATTTATATTTAATATTTAGATTTAACATTTAGATTTAACGTTTAGATTTAACATTTGGATTTATATTTATATTTAACATTTAGATTTAACATTTAGATTTAACATTTATATTTATATTTATATTTAACATTTAGATTTATATTTAGATTTAACATTTAGATTTAGATTTAACATTTAGATTTAGATTTAGCATTTAGGTGTAACATTTAATATTTAGATTTAACTATTTAAAATATCTCTAAGTTGACAAATATTGTTGTAAATGTGGTAAAAAGTGACCATCAAAAATTCATACCAGTTTTTTAAACATTGTTTGAAGCTAAATGTGACAAATTGACTAAATGTTATTTTCAGCGTGAGCCGCTTTACAAACGGCGCCCCATACTCTATGGGCACACATTACTAACGCGATCTTTAAATAACAACAAAAAAAAAAATACTGCGCCATTGACTTTAGAGCAACATTTTTATTTGTTTATTTTAAAAACAATGTGGCGCAGGACGTGAAAATGAAAACGGCGTCGGGCTGAAACTAGCAAAACACACTTACATTGCGCCGGGTGTATGATAGGGCCCTATATTGTGTCAAAATATATTGCAATACAAAAATGCAACAATATGTATCTTGGAGAGTGACAATAAGTATTGTGTATAGTTCACCCAAAATAAAAATTACTGTGTGAGAAAAAAAAAATCAAGTTTTCAGAGTTTTAGTGTCAGTACTACATTAAACTATTATATATAGCGTTGAATAATGTATAATAATGTAATGGGGAATATATGTGTGTCCTGATAATGTCAAATGTCTGATGTTACCAGTAAAAAGTGGCCGACATTATTTTAAATATATCTAGTCAGTGACAGAGTGCAAACATATTCATCTACAGTCATGGTCTAGTGGGGGGTACAGTCATGGTCTAGTGGGGGGTACATAGAATGAACAAGAGGAGTAGCTGGCCGCACACTGATCAACTCAAGACTTGAAGTCTACAAAAGCATATTTTTATTTTTCAAATTGCATTGTGCAAATCAAGTGCAAAGTGCATGTGGATTAAAAACAGACTGGACACCAGCAAACGTTTCAGCACATTGCTATCTTCAGTGCTCATTTAGCTAACAACATTCACCCTTTTAAAGTAAGTCAGCAATTAAGGATAAAGGGTACAGTCATGGTCTAGTGGGGGGTACAGTCATGGTCTAGTGGGGGGTACAGTCATGGTCTAGTGGGGGGTACAGTCATGGTCTAGTGGTTAGGGAGTTGAACTGGTAACCCAAAGGTTGCTGGTTTGATTCCAGAGCCGGTGGGAAATGACTGAGGTGCCCATGAGCAAGGCACCTAACCCCTAATCGCTCCCCGGGCGCCACACAAAAGCTGCCCGCTGCTCTGGGTGTGTGTATCCACGTTTGCAGTGTGTGTGTGTTAACTACTCACTACTCTGCTCCTAATGTGTGTGCATTAACTTGGATGGGTTAAATGCAGAGGTCAAATTCCAAGTATGGGTTACCATCCTTGGCCGTCACGTTTCACTTTCACTTTCACTTTCATCTACAATAATTCAGTATTTTCATCTTCAGAATCATGAATATTGTAATTCTGGTGTCTCTATTGTCCTGTGCTTTGGGTTTCAGCACCAAGTCCAAGAATATTCATTTACACACACAATGTAATATCAAATTTAGCATTTTAATCAACAGTTAATTTTTTTGTGAACCATTTATTATAAGTCTTGGAGTATCACAATAATATAGTATCGTGACATGAGGGTATCAGTGCACCCCTTCTAAACACACAATAATTCAGAGACTGCCGAGGAATCATTTCATCACACAAGTTTAGAGCCGCACAAAGTTTAATACTTAGTTTTTGAGTTTTTTCAAATCACTGTGATCTCTAGTACTAATGAGAACAGAATCCGATGCTTGTAATGATACACAGCGGCCACAAGAGGACAGCAAAGACACATGATGAACCAGAACCAGTCTGAAAAACACCTAGAAGTTATGAAAACTTTATTTCGGAATGTTTATGGGTATCATTCTTCATTATGGGAACGTTACTTTTGAATGTTCTCTGAAACAAGTAACATTTGAAAACCTCCTCAAAAGTTTGAGAAAATGATGTGTAAATAATGTTTCTGTGCTGATGTTTTGAGAATGTTAAAGATGGGCAGATGACTTTAGATGAACGTTTTATTAACGTTACTGGAAGAACGTTTGTTTATAACTGTGAGAGAACCTTGAGAGAACGTTCCTTGTTTGCTGTGGTGAAAATACACTAGTTTGTGTCATCAAGACAAAAACATAAAACTTTGGCATGAATTCATTGTCAGCTTAATCTGCAGCCTGTGGGATATAAGAATATTCCACACAAACCATAAACGTACGTGAACATGAATCAAATACTGGCGCAGCATCAAAGTTCATAAATCCGAAAACATTCGCTGTTCCACAGGATCCGACACGCCGGGAAAATCTCCTGAAGCACAAATTATTAACTCACTGAAATATGACTAACTTGTAACATTGTAACATGATCATTAGAGTTAACAGCACCAATATCTGTGTCATTCAGGAGGTTTTTCCTTCGGGTAACAAAAATGTTTCTGCCAAAAACGGAAAAACTGCAAGAGATTATTTAGATTTAATTTAGTTTAAATATAGAAATGTTAAATTTCATTCTTCATAACTCCAGTCTTCAGTGTCACATGATCCTTCAGAAATCATTCTAATATGATGATTTGATGCTCAAGAAACATTTATGATTATTATCAGTGTTAATAACAGTTAGATTTGTTTGAAAACCGTGAAACACTTTTATTTTTCCGAAATCTTTGATGAATAGAAAGTTTAAAAGAACAGCATTTATTTGAAATAGAATCTTTTGTAACATTATAAATGTCTTCACTGTCACTTTTGATCATTTTAATGCTTCCTTGATGAATAAAAATGTACTGACTGATAGTGTAATAATAAAGCATAGGAGATCCACCAAATGTTGAAACATTGATATCTAAAAAAAATCATTCCATCACCTGAACTCAAAGAATCTGCTCACCGTCATGAAAAGGTTCCCACTGGTAAAGTCTCCCCATGAAGCGCTGCGTGTTGAAGGAGGAGCACTGCACGTCTCTGATTGGTCTGCTGGATGACGGACAGGCCTGAGAATTCAGAAACACACCCACACATACTTTTTTACATCTCTTTCTCCATATTAAAGTCATAAGTGTTGCGAGTAAATCTTCCATCTTTTCAGTGTTTTTATACAGCATCAGTTTGTCCTCAAATGCTGAAACTAAACCTTATATTACATTCTTTAAAATAAAGGTGCATTCACACAATGTTGTAATTACCATAATTGCGAGATTGAGATTTGTAAAAAGTGTTCACGTCCTCGTAGAACTTGTAATTACAAATTGCAAACTGGGATTATACTGTGAGCTCCCTCTTGTGACACGACTGCTGCAGATTCATTGTGGAGCAACAGTGTTGCAATAAAAATGCATAAATCCGAGTCAGAGGACGTGAATTCCTTTAAGGTTCTACATATGAAGCGACTGGACTGATGGAACCCTTTAAGGTTCTACATATGAAGCGACTGGACTGATGGAACCCTTTAAGGTTCTACATATGAAGCGCCTGATGGAACCCTTTAAGGTTCTATATGTGAAGCGCCTGATGGAACCCTTTAAGGTTCTATATATGAAGCGCCTGATGGAACCCTTTAAGGTTCTATATGTGAAGCGCCTGATGGAACGCTTTAAGGTTCTACTGGTGGTGGTTGAGGAGAGATCCCCTGATATGATTGTAAAACGCTTTGGGTGTACAGTAGTACATATGAAAGCGCTATATAAATGCTTCATTCTATTCTATTCTATTCTACATATGAACCGCCTGATGGAACCCTTTAAGGTTCTTCATGTGAAGCGTCTGACGGAACCCTTTAAGGTTCTACATGTGAAGCGTCTGACGGAACCCTTTAAGGTTCTACATGTGAAGCGTCTGACGGAACCCTTTAAGGTTCTACATAATGAAGTGCCTGGCGGAACCCTTTAAGATTCTAAATATGAAGCGCCTGTTGGAACCCTTTAAGGTTCTAAATATGAAGCGCCTGTTGGAACCCTTTAAGGTTCTATATGTGAAGCGCCTGATGGAACGCTTTAAGGTTCTACTGGTGGTGGTTGAGGAGAGATCCCCTGATATGATTGTAAAACGCTTTGGGTGTACAGTAGTACATATGAAAGCGCTATATAAATGCCTCATTCTATTCTATTCTATTCTATTCTATTCTATTCTATTCTATTCTATTCTATTCTACATATGAAGCGCCTGATGGAACCCTTTAAGGTTCTTCATGTGAAGCGTCTGACGGAACCCTTTAAGGTTCTACATGTGAAGCGTCTGACGGAACCCTTTAAGGTTCTACATAATGAAGTGCCTGGCGGAACCCTTTAAGGTTCTAAATATGAAGCGCCTGTTGGAACCCTTTAAGGTTCTAAATATGAAGCGCCTGTTGGAACCCTTTAAGGTTCTATATGTGAAGCGCCTGATGGAATGCTTTAAGGTTCTAAATGTGAAGCGCCTGATGGAACGCTTTAAGGTTCTACATATGAAGCGCCTGATGGAACGCTTTAAGGTTTTACATGTGAAGCGCCTGATGGAACCCTTTAAGGTTCTATATGTGAAGCGCCTGATGGAACGCTTTAAGGTTCTACTGGTGGTGGTTGAGGAGAGATCCCCTGATATGATTGTAAAGCGCTTTGGGTGTACAGTAGTACATATGAAAGCGCTATATAAATGTCTCATTCTATTCTATTCTATTCTATTCTACATATGAAGCGCCTGATGGAACCCTTTAAGGTTCTTCATGTGAAGCGTCTGACGGAACCCTTTAAGGTTCTTCATGTGAAGCGTCTGATGGAACCCTTTAAGGTTCTACATGTGAAGCGTCTGACGGAACCCTTTAAGGTTCTACATATGAAGCGTCTGACGGAACCCTTTAAGGTTCTACATATGAAGCGCCTGGCGGAACCCTTTAAGGTTCTACATGTGAAGCGTCTGACGGAACCCTTTAAGGTTCTACATATGAAGCGTCTGACGGAACCCTTTAAGGTTCTAAATATGAAGCGCCTGTTGGAACCCTTTAAGGTTCTATATGTGAAGCGCCTGATGGAACGCTTTAAGGTTCTATATGTGAAGCGCCTGATGGAACGCTTTAAGGTTCTACATATGAAGTGCCTGATGGAACGCTTTAAGGTTCTACATGTGAAGCGCCTGATGGAACCCTTTAAGGTTCTACATATGAAGCGCCTGATGGAACCCTTTAAGGTTCTATATGTCTATATTTTTGTTCTATTATATGTTCTATATTTTTGTTCTATAGGGATCTCCCAGTCACGTGACCCCTAGCCGCGTGTCAGCCATTTTGACGGAATACTATTGCACAAGCGCACATACATGAGAATGCGGATTATCACGTTTTATGGCTGCGAATTGATTAAAATAATGAATAATGGTCACTGTATACTATTAATTATCTTGAGCCTGCTGAAATGTTACTATAAATATATTTTCTTTCCAACTGTGCAATCTTAATAATAAATAGGCTAAATATATTTATCCACTAAGCTGCAGCAGTCCTATGCTCGTCTTCCCATTAAGTTTTTTTTCTCTTTCTGAGATTTCATACCTGTTGTTACATTTTTTAAATTAAATTGACTATAAAAAAGATTGCTTGTGTGTGCTGGTGTTCATTCCAGTCTTTTAAAATAGTTGAATGAATGAATGCTCGCGAGGTGCCTGTAACGATTTTAAATAGGCTAAGGTTAGGCTTTTTAATCAATAATATACACGGTAGAGGAGAACGACAGTCAACTACTTTGAATATTATAGCATTTTGGGCATAAACATGTAAATAGTGAAAAGACTGACATTGAAAAAGGACACAGAATGATTAAAATGTAATATTTAAATATTTAATCCAAATAAATAAATGTTCGTGGTTCGCACTGATGTTATTCATTTGTTCTCACACACTTCAGCGTCGCGGTCACTGGCCACTATCTATTATTAGCGCAGCGGCCGTCAGCTAACTCTTCACGTCAGGTCATCATAAAAAGAAATATACAAGAGGAAGATCAAATAATTAGGAATCATAGATCCATATGAAGCACCACGAGTTCTTTTTACAGGCATTAAATGTGTAGAAAAACTTCCTGACATTGAGTTCGGTGACATTTACAGCTACCTTATTCACTTCCCCTCATGCTATACCGGAGCTTCATTAAAAGCAAATAACAGTTAAAAGCTTAGCAGGCTATCGGTATCACGAGTCCGGATGGGTCAGCAACACTTTGATTTGGACGCCAGCGGGGAAGGATTTTTCAATCATCACCGCAAAGGTTGGTCAATAGATGAATATTTCGCGACGAGCTGTATTATCACCAGCGGTTTAGCATTTTTCTATTCCGTCAAGATGGCTGCTCCAAATGGCGTGACGTCACGCGGGACGTCCCTATATACGATCAGCAGCCATGTCACCCTGTAGCCCAAGACCGGTTGCCCACTGAAGCTAAGCAGGGCTGAGCCTGGTTAGTACCTGGATGGGAGACCTCCTGAGAAAACCAGGTTGCCGCTGGAGGAGGTGTTAGTGAGGCCAGTAGGGGGCGCTCACCCTGTGGTCTGTGTGGGTCCTAATGCCCCAGTATAGTGATGGGGACACTATACTGTCAAAGAGCACCGTCCTTCGGGTGAGACGTAAAACCGAGGTCCTGACTCTCTGTGGTCATTAAAAATCCCAGGATGTCTTTCGAAAGAGTAGGGGTGTAACCCCGGCATCCTGGCCAAATTTGCCCAGTGGCCTCTGTCCATCATGGCCTCCTAATCATCCTCATATACTGATTGGCTTCATAACTGTCTCCTCTCCACCAGTAAGCTGGTGTGTGGTGGGCGTTCTGGCGCAGTATGGCTGCCATCGCATCATCCAAGTGGATGCTGCACATTGGTGGTGGTTGAGGTGATTCCCCCCTTCTATGTAAAGCGCTTTGAGTGCAGAGACATATAAATGTAATGAATTATTATTATTATTATTATATGTGAAGCACCTGATGGAACCCTTTAAGGTTCTACATATGAAGCGCCTGACAGAACCCTTTAAGGTTCTACATATGAAGCGCCTGACAGAACCCTTTAAGGTTCTACATATTAAGCGCCTGACAGAACCCTCCGTTTATATATATATATACATTGCAGTTAACTGTTTACTATTTTCACTTGTTTGTAAAATTTGTTACATAGGAGAAATGTTTTTAGTTTTTTATGCACATAGAGGGAGATTGATTTTGCGCTGAATAAGATTGCATATAATTCCGTTGTACTCTTTTTTATAATGACAAATAAAGATTCTAATTTTGATTCTGATCTCATGACATCATGTCCTGTTTTTGAATCGTTTAGATGTGTTTGGTCCGTGTTGCGTTCATATTTCAGTCGAACTGCACCAAAGTAAATTTTATTCAAACCAAACCTGCCAAGTGTGAACAGTGAACACCCTCAAGAGTTAAAAGTGCCCTGTTCCTGGGGTTAATGATGATGTGAACCAGGGTTAAATGTTGTGTGAAAGCAGTTTCTCTGCAGATGTTACCGTGGTGTTGCAGATCTTGTGCTGGTTCCGGGCTCCGGGGCAGGAGGCGTTCGGTACCGCGCCGTACGCTCGGTTCTGCACGGCCGGTGTGTGAGAGCGCCGGTTCTGATGGACGTCTCTACCTTGAGTCCTGTAACTCTGGTGCGGGACGTTTAATGGTGATCGTCTCCGTTTGTTTTGAGATATTCGGCCAGAATCTTTCAGTAGAGGCTGGAATGAAATCCTGCCGTATCCGTACATCCCTGGACTGATGCCACTGTTTGCATTTCTTCAACAGAGAAAAAATATATAGAGAAAGAGAAAAGTACATTTAATCATTTAGCAGATGCTCTTATCCCACGCGATTCATCTTAATTAAAGGGGTGGTTGATTATGATTTCACTTTTCTAACTGAGCATAAACAACATCTGCAAAGTTACAACGCTCAAAGTTCAAAGCAAAGGGAGATATTTACTTTTAAAGAAATCGCTTTTTAAGGACTACAACAAACGGCTGTTTGGGACTACACCACATTCCTCCCGGGTTAGTGACATCACCAACCCTAGAATTTACATAAACCCCCTGAACACGATTTATAGATTATGAAAACAGAATATGCTAATCAATGACCGGAAGATAACTACACATCAGCTTCATAAATTCATCAACTAACCATTCAGAAATGTCCTGTTGCTCTACATGTTGTCACTTCTTCTAGAGTCTCTCCATTTTTCTGACTCCGGTTTGAACATAAAAGGCTAAAAGGTTTCGAATTTTTTTTTTTGAAACACACACACACACACAGCTCTTGAAGCTCCGCCCTCTGTGCCGGGAGCAGCAGTTCATTTTCATTTAAAGGGACAGACACAAAAATTGCGTGTTTTTACTCACCCTCAAAAAGTGACGATTTTAACATACTATATAAATATCTGTGGGGTATTTTGAGCTACACTTCACACACACACTCTGGGGACATCAGAGACTTATTTGACATCTTGTTTAAATCTCAGGGGGGCTATTAAATATTTAAGCCTAAAGCGTGTGAATTAGTTTTGAACCGATGAAGACGATGCCAAACCTCCATCCATGTCTGAGACTCTGCCGTCTCTGCTGGCCTGGTGTTGATCCGCTGGGATCGACCCGACAGACTCTGACCCGTTCCTGAACTCCTCCACCGCAGGAGAGCGAACACGAACCCCACGAACCCCAGGAGCTCCACGACCCCGACCTCGACCCCGCTCCAGCAGAACCAGTGAGATCTCCAGCAGAACCAGTCAGCGGATCAGACCACATCTGAGCACGTAAAGAGGAAATAAACAAGAACAAAGCTGAGATGTAGTTCGTAGAGGTGTAACGATGCCCTCATGTCACGATTCGATACATATCACGATCCTGAACTCATGATACGATATTAATGTGATACTCCAAGACTTATGATAAAAGGTTAACAAAACATTAACTGTGGATTAAAATGCTAAATTTACTAGGGGACTGTAAATTAATATTCTTGGACTTGGTGCTGAAACCCAAAGCACAGGACAATAGAGACACCAGATTAACAATATTCATGATTCTGAAGCTGAAAATACTGAATTATTGTATAATTCATTGATCTCTGTCACTGACAAGATATATTTAAAATAATGTCGGCCACTTTTTACTGTAACATCAGTCATTTGACATTATCAGGACCCATAAATATTTCCCCATTGCATTATTATACATTATATTCAACGCTATATATAGTAGTTTAATGTAGTACTGACACTAACTTGATTTTTTTCTCACACAGTAATTTTTATTTTGGGTGAACTATACACAATACATATTGTTGCATTTTTGTGTTGCGATATATTGTGACTTGATATATTGTTAAACCCTGAGTAGTTTGATAATGACAGTAGAAGAGCCAGATCTCGTCAAACAGCAGGATGAGAGCTGTCAATCAACAGCTGACAGCCAATCAGAGGGCAGAGGGCGTGACCTGGTCATCCTCAGGGTCATCGAGAGGTCAGACAGCTGGAGATCATGTGATGACGACACAAATGAGCAATTCATTCATTTTTCATGAGGCGACACTGAGCTCTGATGATGAGTATGTAGAATATTCCTACAGTAAACCAACGCAATGCAAAATATCCGGGACAGGCTGTTCTCTCACGAGTCTCATTCTTCTGTAAGTGTGTGTGTGTGCGTGTGTGTGTGCGCATGTGTGTGTGTGAGTGTGAATCATGTTGTCTTTGAGTTTGAGACTCATTGCAATGATCTGCAATCATTGGTTTGTATTATGAAGGCAAAAACAGCTCAATAGTCATAAAGTCAAACATGAATACCTTCCTCTGGGTGTGTGTGTGAAGACCGATGAAGATCGGCCACAGGATCACAGCGACACTACAAACACAAGATTACATTATTACATATGAACAATGCAAACGCTTTAAAGTGCCACTGGAACAGCTGATCTGTGTTCCTCACCTGATGTTCAGAGCGGCTCTCATCCTGAAGCCTGACCGCAGCACTGCACCTGGACACACACACACACACACACACACACACACACACACCTGTGCATGTCGTCAGATGTCACTCAAGTTCAGTATTAGTCCTCAGTTAACCTTTGACCCGACCTGTGACCTCTGTGACAGAAACACTGCAGCTGCTGCACTCAAGTGCACGAGAGTCAGTAAATAATGAGACATGAATGAAGGTTTGAGTGATATTACAGTATGAGATATTACAGGAGTTACAGTCACACTACCAGTCAAAGGTTTTGGATCGGGAAGATTTTTTATGTTTTTAAAAGAAGTCTCTTCTGCTCACCAAAGCTGAATTTATTTGATTAAAAAGAAAAGAAAGAAAAAAACAGAAAAAAAACACAGTAATATTGTTAAATATTATGACAATTTAAAATGACTGTTTTCTATTTTAATATATTTTAAATTGTAATTTATTCCTGTGATCAAAGCTGAATGTTCAGCATCATTACTCCAGTCTTCAGTGTCACATGATCCTTCACAAATCATTCTAATATAATGATTTGATGATCAAGAAACATTTATGATTATTATCAGTGTTGAAAACAGTTATTTACAATTTTATTTCAGGATTCTTTGATGAATAGAAAGATCAAAAGAACAGCATTTATCTGAAATAGAAAGCTTTTGTAACATTATATTAAATATATTAAAATAGAAAACTTTTTTTTAATTTTTTTTAATCAAATAAATGCAGCTTTGGTGAGCAGAAGAGACTTATTTTAAAAACATTACAAATCTTACCGATCCTAAACTTTTGACTGGTAGTGTACATGTATTATATGAAGGCTGTAAGTTTGTAACATAAGTACCATGGTATTATTAACACTTTGGTGGAAATGCTTCCATTTCTGTAGTGCCGAGAAAATATCGTGCAACATGAATACAGGCAGCAATGATGTATATCTACATACATATAGTGTAAGAGTGAGTGCAGATATAGTGTGGTAAAGGTGTGGTAATAGTGAAGTACCCGTTGAGCTCCAGCTGTTCTAATGGAGAAAGTGTTGGTGTGTGACGCGTCCTGACGCGCGTGATCCGGCGCGTTCACTATTCCCGCAGCTCGCGCGTCGCTCGTTACCAGTAATCTCCATAATTAATAACTGTCAGTCGCATTCAGACACTGTGTTTCCAGTCCTGTAAAAGTTTCTCCGTCACACACACATCCGCGAAGAAACCAAGCGCTCGGATAGAGACAGAACGAGTGCGCGCGGCGCGCCACCTGAGAGAGAGAGAGAGAGAGAGAGAGAGAGAGAGAGAGAGTGGTGTGTGTGTGTGTGTGTGTGTGTGTGTGTGTGTGTGTGAGAGAGAGAGAGAGAGAGAGAGAGAGAGAGAGTGTGTGTGTGTGTGTGTGTGAGAGAGAGAGAGAGAGAGAGAGAGAGTGTGTGTGTGAGAGAGAGAGAGAGAGAGAGAGAGAGAGAGAGAGAGAGTGTGTGTGTGTGTGTATGTGTGTGTGTGTGTGTGTGTGTGTGTTAAAACACTGTGGTATCAAATGTTCACACATGTTCTAATTTGTTGCACTGTTTATTTAAATATAAGTTACACTGACGAT
Source organism: Leuciscus leuciscus (assembly GCF_965113295.1). Classification (NCBI taxonomy): domain Eukaryota; kingdom Metazoa; phylum Chordata; class Actinopteri; order Cypriniformes; family Leuciscidae; genus Leuciscus; species Leuciscus leuciscus. The sequence continues at coordinate 28,672 of NW_028118224.1, read as the reverse complement.
CAAAAGTTTTCGTTCTGTAAGATTTTTAATGTTTTTGAAACTGTAACTTTAACTGTAACATACTGTCACTTTTGATCAATTAAATGCATTTGATGAATAAATGTATTCATTTCTTAAACTCCCCCTTAAACTTAAAAATGTAAATAACTGTTTTCAACACTGATAATAATCATAAATGTTTCTTGAGCATCAAATCATCATATTAGAATGATTTGTGAAGGATCATGTGACACTGAAGACTGGAGTAATGATGCTGAAATCATCAACCAGTGGATCTCTGAGCTGAGTGAGTGAGTGGAGGCGGGGCTCATTTGCATATTCATAGAACCGCGCATACTAAATGAGGCAAGGGTGTCGAGTTACATTCAAGATATTTTAATGCATGAAGAATATTTTTTACGTTTAAATTTTACGGGATAAAATGATCGTCTACAGCGAGACTTCAAGTTTCAAGGGTTTCAGGAGATTTGAGGATTCAGGTTTAATTAAACAGGATCTTTTATAGATCATCTCCAGCTCAGGAGGAGGAGGAGTAACTTCTCCTCTTTCAGTCTCATCCTCTGTTCACTGTTCCTGTCAACCAATCAGACGCCAGGGTTGGGTTGGGCTGAAACAACACTCATCAATCTTTCATTTCACTTTGATTTGAGCCGGAGTTAATGTTTGACAGGAATGTTTCAGGACAAAAGATGTTGATTCAGGAACACATTTGCACAGATCGCTTCAGTTCAGACGAGTTCACTGGATTACACTGCAAATAATCATGTTCTTCCTCCTCGCTTTCCAGCACTAATATCTAAACATTCTTAAATCAAGACACATTTACTGGAGAAGCGAAATATTAAGTTTTGTTTACTGATAAAATTGCTCAAAATGAAGTGAGTTTGTGCTTAAAACAAGAACAAATATTTCCACTGGGGTCAGAAAAATCTTAATTTCAATGGAAAACAATATTTTTTCTGATATTTGTTAAATAATAATAATAATAATAGTTAATTGGCAGATCATTATCAGGATGTCTTTGCACATACAATGTGTTCTTTGTCTGCTCAAAATAAAGGCGAACAACAAGATCAGTTTCAGGTCAATCAAAATGTTTTCACATTTTCTCTTTTTAATAACCAGTAAAGTACAAAACATAAATCAGTGCTTGTGGAGGACATTCATTATGGAGAAGCGACAGGCATTAGAGAGACAGATCAGCAACACACCTGAACACTTCCATTCAGCGAAGACTCGACTGATGATGATGATGATGATGATGAGTTTCTGCGCGCAGGTTTGAAGAGAATCTTGACATGTTTATAGTTGTTCAGTGAACTGAAGGAAACTCAACTGAGGGTTGTTCGTAACACACCTGGAATGTACCTGTGTAGAGTGTGTGTTAATCAGGAGCACCATTACGAGACGTTACTGGCCCACAGGAGAGGAGATCATGTGACGTACATTCAGGTACAACCCGAGACCCTTCAGTCTTCAGCTTTTCTCCCCATCACGTGTTTTAGTAATCACCCTAAACTATCACTCGAAAGATTAAACGCTCAAAACACTTTGAAATTGCGATACTACTTTAAAACCTTCCGGCTGGCTCCTCCCCCTAGTGGGCGGAGTCGTGTTTTAGCACTCCCCTAGTGGGTGGAGTCATGTTTTACCACTCCCCCTAGTCATGTTTTACCGGTTTACCAGTCCCCTAGTGGGCGGAGTCATGTTTGACCGGTTTACCACTCCCCTAGTGGGCGGAGTCATGTTTTACCACTCCCCTAGTGGGTGGAGTCATGTTTTACCACTCCCCCTAGTCATGTTTTACCGGTTTACCACTCCCCCTAGTGGGTGGAGTCATGTTTCACCACTCCTCCTAGTGGGTGGAGTCATGTTTTACCACTCCCCATAGTGGGTGGAGTCATGTTTTACCACTCCCCCTAGTCATGTTTTACCGGTTTACCAGTCCCCTAGTGGGCGGAGTCATGTTTGACCGGTTTACCACTCCCCTAATGTGTGGAGTCATGTTTTACCACTCCCCCTAGTAGGCGGAGTCATGTTTGCACTATTTTATAATCAAACTTGACAAAAACACATTGTTAGAAAGACTCCATGTTCTGTATTTGGCATCTGTTTGTAATAGAATTGATATCAATTTATGACAGGAGAACGCATAAAAAAAAACTTAAAAAAATTGATATTAACTTTGCAAATTCGGAACACAACTTGGCTAGACATATGGCTTTGATTTTAAACTAATTTTACAATATAATGTTTTTATAAATACTACAGTACATTTGCTTTACTGTAAACTTAAACCTTTTTCACTTCTGTAATCTGAGTGTCTTCTTTTAAAAAGAGACCAACCTTATTTTAAGTTTTTTAAAGGATTTGTTCACTTAAGAATAAAAATTTCCTGACAATTTACTCTCCCCCCCACGTCATCCAAGATGTCCATGTCTTTCTTTCTTCAGCTGAAAAGAAATCAAGGTTTTTAAGGAAAACATTCCAGGATTTTGGAATGTAAATTGTCAGGAAATTTTAATTCTGATGTGAACTACTCCTTTAAATGATAGTGCATTTTCATGTCTACGCTCAAAAAGGGGGGGTGACAGATGCCGAGTTAAAACACCTCTACGCCTGTCATTTGCTGTGTGTGATCCGCTGGAGGCACGTCTGTCTGAACGCCTGTGTGTCTCTCATCTCCAGCACACAGTCTCTCACGAGCTCGGCGAACAGCGAAGGCCAGATCTTCTGTAGGGTTTCTCCCTTCACACTGTGACTCGAGGCCCGGTGGATCAGACCTCGCAGATACTGATGAACCATCGCGGAGCGCCGAGAGACATCGCCCTCCTCCTGAAACGCAGAGAACACGTCATTAAAAACACTTTTGCATTACAAAAGTTATTTCCCTTTAAAGGTGCAGGGTGTAAGTTTTAGCACATCTAGTGGTGAGGTTGTGAATTACAGCCAACAGAAGTTACGGTGGCCGACAGGAAGTGATGTCGTCGTCTGAGACAGCAGAGAGTCGCCAGTTAAACAATGAGGTTTCTTTACAAAGATAAATTAAGAAATTAGGTTTACTTAATTATTCAGTAAAACGACGTTATTGTAACTTGTTCATCATAGTGTCAGTGTTTTATTCGCTGACTTTAGCTGAAGCTTCTTATCATGAAGAATGACACAGTGACGAAACGCGTTTGTCCGCTCAGGGCCACTGTAGAAACATGTTGATGTAAGCGGACCCGCGGTGTGTGTAGAGAGAAATGACTCATTCTAAGCTAATAAACACATAGCGGTTCATTATGGAAGGTCTTTATACACCACTGAAAACATAGTTATGTATATGATATTGCATTTCTGTCAGCAGATCCTCCTAAATATTACACAATGCACCTTTAAGAAATACACAATTTAATACACATTAATTCACTCATATTTCTCCCATAACACAGTTAATTTCATCATAATGTTTCCTTCTACAAATATTTCAATAAAGTCGTCTTCTTTGTCACTCATTAAAAAATATTCACATAATAACTTGACTGTTGTTTCCATTTTGCTTTTAAACAAGCTCCATACATCAGCTCTCCTTTCTTCGTATTTTCCTTATCAATTGTTATCAATAAATTGAAAAAAAAATCACATTACAATCTTTACTATCAAAACCAAATGAAATATTTTTTTCCCAAGTATTTTGTGTAATGTTCGTATCATATTTTTCTTTCAGCATAGATTTTACAATGTTTTACAATGTTGGCCTCACCTCAGGGCCGTCGGATATTTAAATTAAAAAATATATATAATTAAAAAAAAATTATATATATATTGTTATTATTTATATATATATATATATATATATATATATATTTTTTTTTTTCACTGTTGGTCTCACCTCAGGGCCATCGGACACTCGGCTGGGGTAGTTGAAGAGCGCTCGGCTCAGACCGTCTCCCGCATGTTTGCCGTTGTCCTTCAGTTCCTCTGGACTCTGACCGATTCTCCGACCGCGACCGTCCAGCAGGAACTGCAGCTGACGCTTCCTACACACACACACACACACACACACACACACACACGAGTGGCGGGAACAATACGTGTTTTGAATGATCAGTAGGAGTATAGTTTTACTTAGGAAGTCCATGCTGAAATAAAATAAATATAAATAAATAAATAAAATATATATAAAATCTAAAATATATATATAAAATAAAAAAATACAATTAGTTAAATACAATAAGTGCATGCTGAAAAAAAAAAAAAAATTATATATTAAAAAAATACAAATAATTATATATATATATATATATATATATATATATATATATATATACACTAAAATAAAAATAAATAAATTTTAAAACGTCATTATTCATTCAATTTCATTCAATTCAAATTCATTCAATTTCCATGACTTTTCCAGGGGCCAGTTATTCTGGCTATCACCAGACCAAGCTCAATCTTTTAAGATTGAACATTAGTCTGGGGAGTGCTCTGTATTTTATACTGCACATGAGGCGTGATCAATGGGCATAGTTCAAATGACTCTGTATGTAATTGGATAGTCCTTCAACCAATCAAACCAATGATCCGGGTGACGTACTTTGCAGAGCAATGCGAAAACTGGCAATGGAATCGAGCGATTTTTGCAGGTTGTGCAAAAAAACACATGAAAGTTAGTGGTATTTACACCCACTTGAGCGATTTGTTTGCTAAAAAGAAAACACTGAGCATCGTCGAGAGGTTAAAAGGAATTGTACAGAGCTGTAATGGCTCTGGAATTGGATTGGATTAATCCCGCCAATAGTGCGCCAAGTGGATAAGCCAGTTTGTGATTGGTTCCCGCAAATTTGTAAACGAAGCAGCAGAGATGAATGCATTCGCATAAGTTTAAAATTTAAAATGAGGCCTCCATATATATTCCGGTTTACCATAACTGTGAGAATCCTGGTTCTTCAAAAACAACAACAGTTGTTGAGGTGGTGAATTAAAATAAGAAAAAAAAAATTGAAAGTGAAAGTGAAAAAAATCACTTTAAGAGGTTATCTGATCTAGGACCTTCTGAGTCTGGACTGGACTGGTTCTGCAGTGCTGGCGTGTCTCAGGTGCTCAAGGGAGCAGCAGACGGCTGAAAAGAATTTGCTGAACAGCACAAGAAGAAGCTGTTGAATACTGTAAGTCCTGGAGTGCTCAAATAATCCTGGACAGGTACACACACTCACACAGCACTTGAAGGATGGCAGCTGCCTTGTACATGCACTGGCCTGCCACACACACACAGGTTTTTCACAAGCAGTTCACCCTTCAAAATAAAGTCTTTACATTTCTTACACACAACAACCAGTTTGGTTTCAGAAGCGTAAATACACTGAGACGGCCCTGCTCTCGGTTATTGAAGACTCAAGAGCAGCTTCCAAATCCTCAGTTCTTATCCTGCGGGATCTCCTGCGTTTGACACAGTTCACCACCAGATCCTCCTGCCCTCATGATGAAGGGCATCTCAGGAACAACACTCCAGTGGTTCAGGTCTTCCCTCTCAGCAGGTCCTTCAGGGTGTCGTGGAGGGGTGAGGTGTCTAAGACCCAACATCTAGCTACTGGAGTGCCTCAAGGCTCAGTGCTGAGACCGCTTCTCTTCTCCATCTACATGTCATCACTAGTGTCTGTCATTCAGAAATATGTTTTTTCCCCATCACTGTTATCATCTAGCTACTGGAGTGCCTCAGGGCTCAGTGCTGGGACCGCTTCTCTTCTCCATCTACATGTCATCACTAGTGTCTGTCAATCAGAAATATGTTTTTTCCCCATCATTGTTATCATCTAGCTACTGGAGTGCCTCAGGGCTCAGTGCTGGGACCGCTTCTCTTCTCCATCTACATGTCATCACTAGTGTCTGTCATTCAGAAATATGTTTTTTCCCCATCACTGTTATCATCTAGCTACTGGAGTGCCTCAGGGCTCAGTGCTGGGACCGCTTCTCTTCTCCATCTACATGTCATCACTAGTGTCTGTCATTCAGAAATATGTTTTTTCCCCATCATTGTTATCATCTAGCTACTGAAGTGCCTCAGGGCTCAGTGCTGGGACCGCTTCTCTTCTCCATCTACATGTCATCACTAGTGTCTGTCATTCAGAAATATGTTTTTTCCCCATCACTGTTATCATCTAGCTACTGGAGTGCCTCAGGGCTCAGTGCTGGGACCGCTTCTCTTCTCCATCTACATGTCATCACTAGTGTCTGTCGTTCAGAAATATGTTTTTTCCCCATCACTGTTATCATCTAGCTACTGGAGTGCCTCAGGGCTCAGTGCTGGGACCGCTTCTCTTCTCCATCTACATGTCATCACTAGTGTCTGTCATTCAGAAATATGTTTTTTCCCCATCATTGTTATCATCTAGCTACTGGAGTGCCTCAGGGCTCAGTGCTGGGACCGCTTCTCTTCTCCATCTACATGTCATCACTAGTGTCTGTCATTCAGAAATATGTTTTTTCCCCATCACTGTTATCATCTAGCTACTGGAGTGCCTCAGGGCTCAGTGCTGGGACCGCTTCTCTTCTCCATCTACATGTCATCACTAGTGTCTGTCATTCAGAAATATGTTTTTCCCCCATCACTGTTATCACCTAGCTACTGGAGTGCCTCAGGGCTCAGTGCTGGGACTGCTTCTCTTCTCCATCTACATGTCATCACTAGTGTCTGTCATTCAGAAATATGTTTTTTCCCCATCATTGTTATCATCTAGCTACTGGAGTGCCTCAGGGCTCAGTGCTGGGACCGCTTCTCTTCTCCATCTACATGTCATCACTAGTGTCTGTCATTCAGAAATATGTTTTTTCCCCATCACTGTTATCATCTAGCTACTGGAGTGCCTCAGAGCTCAGTGCTGGGACCGCTTCTCTTCTCCATCTACATGTCATCACTAGTGTCTGTCATTCAGAAATATTTTTTTTCCCCATCATTGTTATCATCTAGCTACTGGAGTGCCTCAGGGCTCAGTGCTGGGACCGCTTCTCTTCTCCATCTACATGTCATCACTAGTGTCTGTCATTCAGAAAAATGTTTTTTCCCATCACTGTTATCATCTAGCTACTGAAGTGCCTCAGGGCTCAGTGCTGGGACCGCTTCTCTTCTCCATCTACATGTCATCACTAGTGTCTGTCATTCAGAAATATGTTTTTTCCCATCACTGTTATCATCTAGCTACTGAAGTGCCTCAAGGCTCAGTGCTGGGACCGCTTCTCTTCTCCATCTACATGCCATCACTAGGATCTGACATTCAGAAATATGGTTTTTCCCATCACTGTTATCATCTAGCTACTGGAGTGCCTCAAGGCTCAGTGCTGGGACCGCTTCTCTTCTACATCTACATGTCATCACTGGGATCTGTCATTCAGAAATATGGTTTATCCCATCACTGTTACACTGACAACACACAACTCTACCTCTCATTCCAGCCTGACTGACATTTCTTGCTGGATGAAGGACCATCTCAACTCAACCTTGTGAAGACAGAACTGCTCGTGTTCTCGGACAACCCAAAATTTCATCACAACTTTTCAGCTAGGTTTGTCAGCCATAACTCCATCCAGGACAGCCAGGAACCTTGGAGATGTGATTGATGATCAGTTGAATTTCACAGACCACATTCCTAGAACTGCTCGTTCCTGCAGATTTGCCTTACACAACATTAGGAGGATAAGGCCCATCCTATCGGAGCTACACAACTCCTAGTCCAAGCTCTTGTTCTATCCAGACGGGACTATTGTAATGCTCTCTCCTTCCAGCATTACTGTCAAACCTCTGCAACTGAACCAGATGCTGCAGCAAGAGTGTGTTTATCGAGCAGAAGAGACACACGTCAGTCTCCTCATAAACCTGCACTGGCTGCCAATCAGATTCAAGGCACTGATGTTCTCCTACAGATCAAACACTGGCTCTGCTCCCTTATACCTAAACTCACTACTTCAGATCTACAGACAAACCAAAATGCATTCAGACACCTTCAACATTTCTCACATTATCACAGTTTATTCGCTATCATTTAGAAAATGGTAATTTTTGGTTTGACTTTATGTGTCTCCAGAAGCTCTATGTGTTCTGCAGGTGAACGGCTTCTTGTGTTGCATCATCCCAAAGAGACACAGAATCACTTTCACGTATAAAGCTCTCTAGAAATAAAGCTGTCACACACCTGGACTCCTCCAGCAGCAGAAGCAAGCGACAGCGTGGCGTTTCAGTCGCAGCGACGTGACCAAGAGCCCCAAACATCAACTCGGAGGCCGTGATGTCATTCATAGTCACCTGAAACACAGATATATCATCACACAAACACACACACACACTCATCATACACAGCAGTGAGTGACGCTGGCGGAGTTGCTCGGACCTCCGTGCCGTTGATCCTCTGCAGGTTGAGATGCTGAAGTCTGTAGATGAGGAAAGATCTCCAGAGCGTCAGTCGCACCACAGGATTGCCCTCCGGATGGACGGTGATCTGATCGAGACGCCGGATCTGAGCCAGAGCCGACAGCTGAGGAAGATGTGTGATGCTTGTCTCCATGAACATCAGGTGCTGTGGCGGAAACACCATCATTACAGGTGCATGTTAAAGAGGTCAAGACAGCAAAACCAAAATATCCTTGATATTTAGACATTTAAAGGTGCAAGGTGTGATTTGTAGCGGCATCTAGTGGTGAGGTTGTGAACTGCAACCAACAGAAGTTACGGTGGCCGACAGGAAGTGATGTCATCGTCTGAGACAGCAGAGAGTAGCCAGTTAAACAATGAGGTTTCTTTACAAAGATAAATGAAGAAATTAGATTTACTTAATTATTCAGCAAAAAGATGTTATTGCGAATATTATTGTTACTTGTTCATCATTGTGTCAGTGTTTTATTCACTGACTTTAGCTGAAGCTTCTTATCATGAGGAACAACATAGTGACGAAACGCATTTGTCCGCTCAGGGCCACTGTAGAAACATGTGGATGTAAGCGGACCCACGGTGTGTGTAGAGAGAAATGCCTCATTCTAAGCTAATAAACACATAACGGTTCATTATGGAAGGTCTTTATACAACACTGAAAACATAGTTATGTTTATGATATTGCATTTCTGTCAGCAGATCCTCCTAAATATTACACAATGCACCTTTAAGAGGTTTCTCTACTATAAAATCATACTGGAAGTTTCACACCTCAAAGTTTCAGTTTAAAGAAGCCATATTATGCTTTAAGTCTTGATGTAGTTTTCAGGCTCTACTAGAACAGGTTTTCCTGCTTGAATGTTGATTATTTTCCTCATATTCTCCATTGTTGCGGCTCCTCTCTTCCCAGTCTGTCAGTAACGCTCTTTTTACTTCCTGTCTCTATGAAGCCCCTCCTTCTGAAAAGCACACTGTGCTCTGATTGGTCCGCTGGAGCAGTGTGTTGTGATTGGTCGAGCGCGTTTGTGAAATGTCCCACCCCTTACCATAACCACCAGTTTCAACACACTACTAACTAACTCAAATTGGCCCGCCCCTTTATTCCACCGTTCAGAGTTCAGAAACACTGACACTGATATAGAGAAGAACTGGAGCTTTTTCATGCTCAAACTGCAACATTACACACTGAAGAGATGAAGATGGAGGATAAAAAAAGCATTAAAGTTCCTCTTTAAAATACGAGTTTTTGTTTCCCACCCTTCTGAAACGCCAGGATTTCAGCTAATTTGTGACGTGGTAATTGTCCTGTACACACCCCATAACATGCATATGTAAATCTACACCTCCAAAAACTGTGCATATCTATCTAAAGAACAAAAATTTACAAATGCATGACTGAACACAAACGTTTTGCGAGAGAGTGCAAAGTTTCTTGGGGAAAAGCAAAAAAGTTTGAATGAAATGAGATGGGAAGAAAATTTATATTTCAATGCAATTTTGCGTTTCCCCAAGAAACTTTGTGCTCGTTTACAAAAGCACTGAAATATAGTTTTTGCTCCCACATCATGTTATTTCCATCACATTGTGCGAGCGAATGCAAAGTTTCTCGGGGAAATGCAAAAGTTTAAATGAAATGATATTTCAATGATTTTGCATTCCCAGAAAATTTTGATTAAACCGCTCAATTCATAGGGATTATTTCTACGATCTCTTTATGAACTTTTTGAAGCGTCAAAGAAGTGGTAGTTGAGTAGCTGTCAACGGAAGGACAGAAATGTCTCAGATTTCATCAAAGAGATATGAGTTTGTGTTCTGAAGATGAAAGAATGTCTTACAGGTTTGGAACGATTAATAAACATATTTGGGTGAACTATCCCTTTAATGATTCTCAACATGCTGCATTTCATGACCCGTTTGAAATATACAGTCAAACCAAAATTTATTCAGACACCTTCAACATTTCTCACATTATCACAGTTTATTTGCTATATTTTAGAAAATGGTACTAAAATATGAGCAGAACTCAGTTGATATTTGACTGGTTTTGTCCGTCCTTCTGTTAGACTGTCTCACACATGAATTATGTTGAATATCTGTCAGCTGTTAAATTTAACTACACAATTAGATAATACCAGTTTAGCTCAACCAATCACCAAGCAATACTTCATTTTGTTCTGTCTGTGTGTAAAAAGAGCATTAGCAATTAAAGACAACACACTTCAGCAAAACATGATCAGCTCAAAGTGTCCCAATCATTTCTGGTCCCAAATGTCACTGGTAGTCGCTTTATGAAGAGTTTCTGGGTGTAATATGTCACAGTTTACTTTATTCTGCTCTCCTCACTTACATAAATGAACTATAGTGTCCTGATCACACTAGTGGAAAAAATATCCGTGTCTGAATAATTTTAGCTTTGACTGTATCTATAAGAGTCTGATCCTCACCGTGAGGTTTGGGAACTTGAGGCGGATGCGCAGGAATGTGGGGATGATGGAGTCGAAGTGTATGTATCTGAAGGAGACGGTGGTGACGCTCGAGGCCGTCTGGATCCCCCAGCATCGGTCCAGCGTCTCCAGGGCCCCGGGGCCGAACAAGCGCAGTGTCTCGCCCTCCAGCTCCGCCAGGTGACGCTCAGACATCGACAGGCTCTGAACGCCGGGACCGTCCTGAAACCTGGAGACACACACAGAACATCATCATGCAAGAGTTTCGGTGCCTGTGATGACCGAGAGTCTCCGGCCTTGTCCACACTTAGTGTACGTTTACACGACAACAATACGGTTAAAACAGAGAAGTTTTTCCTTTGAGTTTTCCACGTACAGACGACACCATTGTCAAAACCATCCCCATTCACACGGATCCGCGAACACGACTAAAACCGTTGTATTCTGCTGCCAGGCCAGTAGATGGCGATGAAACACTATAGACTGAACACGTAATACGTATGTGCATGACGTCATCGTCTTCAGAGATTCACGTTTTTCCGTTGTTTACACGGAGAATGCTTTGAAAAACGTGCACTTTGAAACCCGCTTTCAAAACTTTGCGTTTTCAGGCCCAAAACGCAGTTTTCGTGTAAACAAACGGCCAAAACACATAAAAGTTTTTACGTTTTTAGTTGAAAACGGTGTCGTGTAAACATTTATTAATGAAAATAAAGCTTTTTGAAATCGCTCTCCAAAGTGGATAAACAGTCATTAGTCTAAAGTTTAGTCATGTGACGCATGTTTTACCAATAGATATTCATGTTTATATCAGTATTGTGCCTTATATGTGCGATTCACTTTCACACTGTTCCTAAAATATGTTACTTTGCACACTCTTAATATCACAATCCTGCAAATATGACAGAAAATGTACTCGTATTTGCTGTTCTGTGGTAAAACATGAGAGCGTTTTAGAGTTTTAGACCAAACATATAATGGTGAGTGAGTGCGACATGAATGATGAGATATTATGCTAAATAAAATGATCCTGTCAGACCTCGAGACACACACAGAAAATCATCATGCAAGAGTGTTTCGTCCCATTTCATCTCCCTGAGTCTCCGGCTCCTGTAACACAGGACTGTGCGAATGATTTAAATGCTCCTGGCAAACATGTTAGGACAGAGTCTCTTCTCAGAGGAATATTTGGACTGTGTTCACACTTGGCATGAAGAGATCGACAGCAGCGACTGTCTGTGCTCCAGACCTGATCAACTGAACCTCTCGAAACACAGATCAAACCATAATAATAACAGTAAATTATGCATAATTACATGCAACTAACCCTCAACCAAACCCTAATCCTACATTAACCCTATAGTAAGTACATGTAGTTGCTTAACATTCCTCAGTACTTAAATGTATAATTACACTGTAAAAACGACACCTTAAAATAAAGTGTAACCAAAAACATTAACGCTGTACTGAAGCCCAGTTTAGTTAATCATAATTAGAGCGATTTGGTTGAGAGATTTAATTTTGAGAGGTTAATTCAGAGGGAAATAATGAGTTTTTAACTAGCAGCTCTTGATGTGATTCACGCTTTAATTCTCTGCCCACATCCAGCCTGAAAACACTCAGACATCAGACGCTGATAGATCTGCTCTCCTGCTCATCCCTCACTCGCTCTATTCCTCAACACACACTGTTCATGTGATGGATTGAACTGAGCCGGCAAGAATCAGAGAATCACTGCATCACTGAGAGAATATTAGCATAATATTAATATTAGAGTGAGTGAGTGAGTGACTTTGTGTGTGTGTGTGTGAGTGCGTGAGTGAGCGTGTGTGTGTGTGTGTGTGTGTGTGAGTGAGTCATCACTGAGGGAGGCACTGCAGCAAAAAAAAACAAAAAAAAAGTAAATATAAAAAAAAAAGTAAATAAAACACTTACTAATAATTCATTCAATCATACATTTGTCAAATTAAAATAAATATTTTTAAAAGAAAAGGACAAAAGGACAAAAATGGAGGTGAAATGTCAGTTCTGACAGTGTGACGCATGTCACTGCATTAAACACGTGTTTGTGATGTTCTGACACTGTGATGTGTGTGTGTGTGTGTGTGAGGATGTACCTGGAGTCTCTGGGGCTGTTTGGGCGACTGGCAGGTCGTAACCCTCCAGCTGAGAGTGTGAGGGGACTCAAGCGCCTGAGACAGAGAATCACAGCAGTCAGACAGGTCACACACACTCAGACACGTCACACACACACTCAGACTCAGACACTAAGAGACTCAGACACTCAGAGACTCAGACACAGATGCTCAGAGACTCAGACACTCAGAGACTAAGAGACTCAGAGACTCAGAGACTCAAGACACTCAAGACACTCAGACACTTAGACTCAGATGCTCAGAGACTCAGACTCAGACACTTAGACTCAGACACTCAGAGACTCAGACACTCAGACACAGACACTTAGACTCAGACGCTCAGAGACTCAGACACTCAGAGACTAAGACACTCAGAGACTAAGACACTCAGACGCTAAGAGACTCAGACACTCAGAGACTAAGACACTCAGACACTCAGAGACTCAGACACTCAGACACTCAGAGACTCAGACGCTAAGAGAATCAGACACTCAGAGACTCAGACGCTAAGAGAATCAGACACTCAGAGACTCAGACACTCAGAGACTCAGACACTCAGAGACTCAGACGCTAAGAGAATCAGACACTCAGAGACTCAGAGACTAAGACACTCAGACGCTCAGACTAATGGCGCTTTTCCACTACACAGTACCAGCTCGCCTCGGCTCGGCTCGACTCGCCTTTGTTTGGTTTTCCACTGTGTAAAAGTTGTACCTGTACCTGCTTCCAGGTACTTTTTTTCAGGCGATACTAAAATGTGACGAGAAAACACGGCAGACTGCTGATTGGTCAGAGAGAATCGTCACTATTCACTGCGTCATAATTGCACGCGCCAGACGTGTATCAGTATCCTGAATAAAAAACAACAAAAACAAAAACATCCAAAAACAGCATACACTCGATTTCCTCCATTCTCCTGTGTGTGTGGGTAGCGGGTGTGTGTCGCATGGAAGATTAAGTCACGGCAGTTTCCTGCGGTGTCGCTATGACGACCAGGTACTATTGTGGAGGTACTATCTGCAATGGAAAACAGAGTGAAAAGCGAGCCGAGGCGAGGCGAGTCGAGTTGAGCTGGTACTGGTAATGGAAAAGCGCCATAAGACACTCAGACACTCAGACACTCAGACTCAGACACTCACTCAGACACTCACTCAGACACTCACTCAGACTCAGACACTCAGAGACTAACTCAGACACTCAGAGACTCAGACACTTAGACTCAGACGCTCAGAGACTCAGACTCAGACACTTAGAGACTAAGAGACTCAGACACTCACTCAGACACTCAGACTCAGACACTCAGAGACTCAGGCACTCAGAGACTCAGACACTTAGACTCAGACGCTCAGAGACTCAGAGACTCACACACTCAGAGACTCACTCAGACAGTCACTCAGACACTCACTCAGACACTCACTCAGACACTCACTCAGACACTCACTCAGACACTCACTCAGACACTCACTCACTCAGACACTCACTCACTCAGACACTCACTCACTCAGACACTCACTCACTCACTCACTCACTCAGACACTCACTCAGACGCTCAGAGACTCAGACGCTCAGAGACTCAGACGCTCAAAGACTCAGACGCTCAAAGACTCAGACGCTCAAAGACTCAGACGCTCAGAGACTCAGATGCTCAGAGACTCAGAAACTCAGAGACTCAGAGACTCAGACACTCACTCACTCAGACACTCAACTCAGACACTCACTCAGACACTCACTCAGACGCTCACTCACTCAGACGCTCGCTCACTCAGACGCTCGCTCACTCAGACGCTCGCTCACTCAGACGCTCACTCACTCAGACGCTCGCTCACTCAGACGCTCGCTCACTCAGACGCTCGCTCACTCAGACGCTCACTCAGACGCTCACTCAGACGCTCACTCAGACGCTCACTCAGACGCTCACTCAGACGCTCACTCAGACACTCACTCAGACACTCACTCAGACACTCACTCAGACACTCACTCACTCAGACACTCACTCACTCAGACACTCACTCAGACACTCAGACACTCACTCACTCACTCACTCAGACACTCACTCAGACACTCAGACACTCACTCAGACACTCACTCACTCAGACACTCACTCACTCACTCAGACACTCACTCACTCAGACACTCACTCAGACACTCACTCACTCAGACACTCACTCACTCACTCAGACACTCACTCAAAACACTCACTCACTCACTCACTCACTCAGACACTCACTCACTCAGACACTCACTCACTCAGACACTCACTCCCTCAGACACTCCCTCAGACACTCACTCAGACACTCACTCAAGACACTCACTCACTCAGACACTCACTCACTCAAGACACTCACTCACTCAGACACTCACTCACTCAAGACACTCACTCACTCAGACACTCAGACACTCAGAGACTCAGACTCAGAGACTCAGACGCTCAGAGACTCAGACGCTCAGAGACTCAGACACTCAATCACTCAGACACTCACTCAAGACACTCACTCACTCACTCAGACACTCACTCACTCAGACACTCACTCACTCACTCAGACACTCACTCACTCACTCACTCAGACACTCACTCACTCAGACACTCACTCACTCAGACACTCACTCACTCAGACACTCAGAGACTCAGACGCTCAGAGACTCAGACACTCACTCAGACACTCACTCACTCAGACACTCACTCACTCAGACACTCACTCACTCACTCAGACACTCACTCACTCACTCAGACACTCACTCACTCAGACACTCACTCACTCAGACACTCACTCACTCACTCACTCACTCAGACACTCACTCACTCACTCAGACACTCACTCACTCAGACACTCACTCACTCACTCACTCACTCAGACACTCACTCACTCAGACACTCACTCACTCAGACACTCACTCACTCAGACACTCACTCACTCAGACACTCAGAGACTCACACTCAGAGACTCACACTCAGAGGCTCAGACTCAGACGCTCAGAGACTCAGACGCTCAGACTCAGAGGCTCAGACTCAGACGCTCAGAGACTCAGACGCTCAGAGACTCAGACGCTCAGAGACTCAGACGCTCAGAGACTCAGACGCTCAGAGACTCAGACGCTCAGAGACTCAGACGTTCAGAGACTCAGACGCTCAGAGACTCAGACGCTCAGAGACTCAGACGCTCAGAGACTCACTCAAACACTCAGAGACTCACTCAAACACTCAGAGACTCAGACACTCAGACTCAGAGACTCAGAGACTCAGACACTCAGAGACACTGACTCAGACACGCACTCAGACACTCAGAGACTCAGACTCAGACACCACGACACTCAGAGACTCAGAGAAACTGACTCAGACACACGCACTCAGACACTACGACACTCAGAGACTCAGACACTCAGAGACTCAGACACTCAGAGACTCAGAGACTCAGAGACTCAGAGACTCAGACACTCAGAGACTCAGACACTCAGAGACTCAGACACTCAGAGACTCAGACACTCAGAGACTCAGACACTCAGAGACTCAGAGACTCAGACACTCAGACACTCAGAGACTCAGAGACTCAGACACTCAGACACTCAGACACTCAGAGACTCAGACACTCAGACACTCAGAGACTCAGAGACTCAGACACTCAGAGACTCAGACACTCAGAGACTCAGAGACTGGGACACTCAGAGACTGGGACACTCAGAGACTGGGACACTCAGAGACTGGGACACTCAGAGACTCAGAGACTCAGAGACTCAGAGACACTGACTCCGACACTGACTCAGACACACGCACTCACACACACAGACACCTGGGCTCATCCGGCGAGGTCTCCTGAGCGTTCCCATTAGTCTGCGCAGGGCTGTGGGCGGGGCTATTGTCTGGACTGACGTCTTCCTTTGAGCCGTTCTGCGCAGGAATCTCGAGGCTCGAGGCTTTAAGCCCCTCCCACTGCTGAGACTCGTTCTGTTTAAGCCCCTCCCACTGATGCGCTTTAAGCCCCTCCCACTCATGCGCTGCATTCTGGATCGCCAGTCGACGCCTTTCCTGGGACCAAAGAAACCATTAGATCCTTCAATGGTTCCTGTGTGAAACTACAGCTGCGGTTCTATGACCAATACTTGTACAGTTTCAATGTCATTATTTTCTCATATGCATTACAGTAAATGAGAATTCAGGGTCTTAATGGACCAAATAATGTCAGTGGTCAGTTTTGCTGAGATTCACTTTTATGGAGTCAGATCTACTTGCTATAAAAAATAGAAAATTAAAGACATTTACAATCTAAAAAAAAATAAAAAAATAAATTTGACCTCTTAACATTAAAAATATAAACATACATTTTAAAATGTATAATAAATTGTAAAAATGTATAATTATTAAAAAAGGACAAATTAAAATAAATAATTAATAACTTTAAATGCATAATAAAAATGATAAATTACTCAAAATTAAAAAACAATTTTATTATATAAATAAATAAAAAGGTGAAATTAAAATAATTAATTAATAAAAAATATAAGAAAAATTAAGAAAATTAAGAATCTAAAAATTAAGAAAAATTAAGATTCTAAAAAAGATCATGTATACTAACTAAAATGAAATAATAAAAATGTAAATGTAGAGTGAATAAATGTAAGTAAAACATTAAAAAAGGAAAATTTTAAATAAATAATGACTAAATTAAAAATATAAATAATATAATTAAAATCTAAAAATTACTTTACACTTACTACAATGAATTAAATTATAAAATGTAATCAAACTATTTAAAAGATTCAAGTCAAAATAAAACACTAATTAAATCATAAATAATAATATAATAAAAATGTCAAATTAATATAAAAGATTTTTAATAAAAATAAAACAATCCAAATTAAACACTTACTAAAATGTAATTAAAATAAATAAATAATTTTAAATATTCTATTTGTTGACCTGCATTGTCGTGATCATTAACTGACATTAGAGAACAGATCTGATGAGAATCATTCATCTTGAGTGTCTCTGAACTGTTATATATTCATAATTACGGCCTTGTGAGACTGAGATCAGTAACATTCTGGAGAAAAGGTTTTATGTTGCTTGACCTCCAGCTGCTCCTACAGATCAAAGATTGAACCCTGGGACTGAATGTGTGTCACAGATGCTGAGAATCGCTGTCATCCAGAAGCATGTGATCACTGTGTGTCAGAACAAACTCCATGTGTGACTCTGTGTGAGCGACCTCTGAGAGAGAGAGTGTGTGTACAGGAAGAAAACACACTGCAAAAGTGATTCTCTCACTCAGTGTTTCTCTCGTTTTCCAAATATCTAAACATTCTTAAATCAAGACACAGAAGCAAAATTATCTCGTTTTCTGAGAAATTAAGTGAGTTTGTGGTTAAAACAAGAACCAGTGTCTGTCGTCGGGGTCAGGAAGTTTGTTTTCCCTCTGAATTCAGTAGTTTGTTGTGTGTGTGTCGGGCTGAAGTGTGTGTTTGTACCTTGTGCGCAGCCAGTTTGTGACTCTCTTTCTTCTTCTCATCCTCCTTTCGTGCCGAAACACTCGCCGAGCGTCTCTCCTCCTCCTGCAGAACACCAGCAAACCGTCAGGACGCAATTAACACACACACACACACACACACACACACACACACACACACACACACACACCTCCAAAACTGTAGCAATGATAATTCTCTGTGATCCACACACACACACACACACACACACACACACACACACACGTGTGTGTGTGTGTGTGTGTGTGTGTGTGTGTGTGTGTGTGTGTGGATCACAGAGGATTATTTTCAGATGATGTGCCGGCCCAGCTGTTTTCTTCCCAGCATGCATTGCTGCAGTTTTGGAGGCTGGTACCGTAGCGTTTGGAGAGAGATGGAGATCAGGGGTTTCAAACATGATCTACACATCAAACACTTCAAAGGCATCTTACACACAATTAATACACTGAAAAATGTATATTATAAATCTATTAACTTACATAATTATAAGTTATATCTACTCACTATAGGAATGTAACGTTAAATATATGATTTAGTTATTTTTTTAATTTAATTTAAATATAATTTTTATTTATTTATATTAATTGACAAGCTTATTTATTTTAATTTGGTGTAATCTATATATGAACAACTACCTAATTTTTATTTTAATCCCATTTATTATTAACTTATCTAGTTTATTCTCTTTTACATAAAATAAATTAATTATAGAAATTATACAGCTCTATTAGTAACTCCACAACAACTCAAACTAATCATAATCACAAATCATAGAAAATATCGAAACGTAAGCCCCCACTATCATAACATCATGTTATTTTAAATATAAAAAATGAAACGGCATCACAACAGAAACATTCTCCATTACACTCATCGTCAGAACCCATGGAATTAATTGTTGATGTATTTCTCATTGAAGCAGAACCCATCAAACAGCTCGTCCCTGCTTTTAATTAGTTTAGGCCTTTAGTTTGCATCACATCTGTGACACACTTGATCAGAACAGGGTTAAACGGGTCGTGATCGGCAGAACAGGGTTAAACGGGTCATGATTGGCCCAGACTCACCGTGACACGCTTCATGTCGAGCAGCTGAAGGTGTGGCGAGCAGCAGCGGAGGAGTGTGTGTCTGTAGCATGACTCCAGCGCCACGGGATTCCCATCGACGCTCAGCTCACTCAGAGAGCGGCAGTCCCACAGACAGGCCAGCGCATCCAAACTACACACACACACACACACACACACACACACACACACGACACTAACGTCAACATCACACAGCATTCTCCAATAGTTCTGATTTCAAACAGGAAGAGAGAATCGTTAACTGTCGTGTTGCTTCCCTTCGTGTGGAAGCCCATTTTTACCATGGAATTAAACAAGAACATCGCTAATTTTTAATCACAAAAACATTCCGTGACCCAGGCAGATCCTTTCCTCCATAAAACAGCTGCCCCTTAAAACACATATAAACTGAGAAATTGGAGGGAAAAAGGGAAGAATTGCGAGAGATAAAGTCAGAATAGTGAGAAAATCAGAATTGCGAGATATAAAGTCAGAATTGCGAGAGATAAACTCAGAATTGCGAGAAAGTCAGAATTGCGAGATATAAACTCAGAATTGCGAGATATAAACTCAGAATTGCAAGAAAGTCAGAATTGCGAGAAAATCTGAATTGCGAGATATAAACTCAGAATTGCGAGAGATAAACTCAGAATTGCAAGAAAGTCAGAATTGCGAGAGATAAACTCAGAATTGCAAGAAAGTCAGAATTGCGAGATATAAACTCAGAATTGCGAGATATAAACTCAGAATTGCGAGATATAAACTCAGAATTGCGAGATAGAAACTCAGAATTGCGAGAAAGTCAGAATTGTGAGAAAGTCAGAATTGCGAGAAAATCAGAATTGCGAGAGATAATCTCAGAATTGCGAGAGATAAACTCAGAATTGTGAGAGATAAACTCAGAATTGCGAGAAAGTCAGAATTGCGAGATATAAACTCAGAATTGCGAGATATAAACTCAGAATTGCAAGAAAGTCAGAATTGCGAGAAAATCTGAATTGCGAGATATAAACTCAGAATTGCGAGAGATAAACTCAGAATTGCAAGAAAGTCAGAATTGCGAGAGATAAACTCAGAATTGCAAGAAAGTCAGAATTGCGAGATATAAACTCAGAATTGCGAGATATAAACTCAGAATTGCGAGATATAAACTCAGAATTGCGAGAAAGTCAGAATTGTGAGAAAGTCAGAATTGCGAGAAAATCAGAATTGCGAGAGATAATCTCAGAATTGCGAGAGATAAACTCAGAATTGTGAGAGATAAACTCAGAATTGCGATAAAGTCAGAACTGCGAGAAAATCAGAATTGCGAGATATAAACTCAGAATTGCGAGAAAGTCAGAATTGCGAGATATAAAGTCAGAATTGCGAGATATAAAGTCAGAATTGCGAGAGATAAACTCAGAATTGCGAGAAAGTCAGAATTGCGAGATATAAAATCAGAATTGCGAGAAAGTCAGAATTGCGAGATATAAACTCAGAATTGCGAGATATAAACTCAGAATTGCGAGAAAGTCAGAATTGCGAGATATAAACTCAAACTTGCGAGATATAAACTCAGAATTGCGAGAGATAAACTCAGAATTGCGAGAGATAAACTCAGAATTGCGAGATATAAACTCAGAATTGCGAGAAAGTCAGAATTGCGAGATATAAACTCAGAATTGCGAGATATAAACTCAGAATTCCGAGACATAAACTCAGAATTGCGAGATATAAACTCAGAATTGCGAGATATAAACTCAGAATTCCGAGACATAAACTCAGAATTGCAAGAAAGTCAGAATTGTGATATAAACTCAGAATTGCGAGAAAGTCAGAATTGTGAGAAAGTCAGAATTGCGAGAGATAAATTCAGAATTGCGAGAGATAAACTCAGAATTGCGAGTTATAAACTCAGAATTGCGAGAAAGTCAGAATTGCGAGAGATAAACTCAGAATTGCGAGAAAGTCAGAATTGCGAGAGATAAACTCAGAATTGCGAGAAAAAGTCGTAATTGCAAGATATAAATTAATTGCGAGAAAAAGTCAGAATTGCTTTTATATTTTTTTATTTCATGGCTGAATGAATAAATAAATTTGTCTCAATTTTATATAGACATTGAGTGACCCCTGACCTTCAGTTAGCCCCGCCCACAGACCCTCACACACACACACACACACACACGCACAGGGCTCTGGATGCAGCGGTATGACACAGCAGTAATGAGGAAAAACACGCCGTAACGCTCGTTCCGTCACACTGCATCAACGCCATACATGCGCTCACGCCCTTAGCAACCGCACAACTCCCACCATGACAACACATAAAAAACGAATTACTGAACCATGTTCCCATGGTTACAGACACACTGGATGACAGTCTAAATGCTTCCGCCCGTGTGTGTGTGTGTGTGTGTGTGTGTGTGTGTGTGTGTGTGTGTGTGTGTGTGTGTGTGTGTGTGTGTGCTGCAGGACGAGGGCACGACACATCCTCAGACAGGACGGGGTTAGACACGCTAATGCTAATCTTACCTGCTGATGCTGTTAGCGCTGAGAAACAGACGCTGCAGACGAGGAAGATGCTGCACATCCGTCTACAGACAAACAGAGAGAGAGAGAGAGAGAGAAGTGATGCAGCATCCCTCAGTCACCGACACACACACACACACACACCGCTGCGGCGGAACACTGACAGGAGGGGCAGTCGAAGAGCAGGACGACTGCGGGGGAGGGGAGTGTGTGTGTGTGTAGAGAGAGATGCTCAAATTCAGCACACACACACACACACACACACACACACAGGAAGTGATCGACAGCAAAAACAGTCAGTCATTGTTTTCAGCTGAAGGCTTTTCAAACTAAATCAATATGTGGTTGCTAGGGTGTGGAGAATGGTTGCTAAGATGTTTTTAAGGGGTTGCTGAAAAGCTAATAATTAATTATGTCCAAACAATGAAAAATGTAAATAAATTATTTTAAAATGAAACCCGTACTGAAATAAACTGAACCATGAAAATGTAAAAGCAGAATTTTTTTTTTTTAGCAAATTATTTATTTATTTAGCGACATGTCATAGAGACAGAGCGACACGCGTCATAATCTAAAAGCCACGCCCACTGGGGGGGGGGGGGGGGGATCTCCATTGACTGTCTCCGTGAACATGTCTTGCTCTCCAGCTGATGCACGACTCCACCAATCACAGACAGAAGATCATCATCAATCACAGACACACTAGCAACCACCAACAATAACCTAGCAACCATATATCAAAGTGCAAAAAACAGTGAGAATAGTTGCAGCACCGTTGGACAGTTGTTGGAGATCATCAGCTATTTGTGTAGTTTCATAAATGACTTTATTGAAGTCATACTGAGATAGGTTTTAATATTTCAATCATTTAACATCACATTCACATTCACATTCTGTTTAAGTGCAGTAAGTGTATTTAAATGTTATTTATTTATTTTAAACGTGTATGATTAACTCACCACGTGTGCGATGGCGTTGTGTCGCAGGTTCAGCTCGCTCAGACTCCTCAAGCCCTGCAGGTTCTCCACGCGAGCGATGCGGTTCCCCGACAGATTCAGCACACGAAGCTTTGACAAACCAGACACGTTTTCAATCTGAGAGATCTGAGGAGAGACAGAGGAACTGAAGTCACGCAGGACTCAATGTTGGAGAGTTGCACCATTAAACTTTTCATGAAACTAAATGTTGAAGGATCAGGAACAACAGCTGGAGTTAAACTACAGATTGACTGAATTACATCAATTAGACCATGTTTTACAGGACAGACTTCAATCCTTAAGACATTAATGATCTTTCCATTTAAGAGAAAGAATATTATATTAATAAATGACTTGTTATTGACTCTTTAAAGGAACACTCCACCGTTTTTTGAAATATGGCTTATTCACCGTCTTTCCTACAGTTAGATAGGTGGGCAAATGCATTTTTTTCTCAGTGCATGCATTGTTTTAGTTTGACAGGGTCAGCGCTAGCTTAGCTTAGCACAATTAATGGAATCCTTTGCTGCCAGCTAGCATGTCCTGAGTAAAAGTGATCCAAAAAAAACAAAAAAACACTTAATTACTTCTTGTGGCCTGCGTATTCCCAACGAGTACAAATAGCGATGCAGATTAACACTAGGCGATTTCCTAGGCAGATATTGACATGGGACTATATTAGGGGGAAGCACAGGCGAAGCACTGCTACTTGGGAGCAGAGATATCACGCAACACATGAAATCCCACAACTTCCGTCAACATATTGGCGTGCAACTCGTTGTGAATACGCAGGCCACAAGAAGTAATTAGGTGGGTTTTTTGTTGTTTTTTTAATCACTTTTACTCAGGACATGCTAGCTGGCAACAAAGGATTCCATTCATTGTGCTAAGCTAAGCTAGCGGTTAGGTTCAACACAATTTGTGTTCATGAATTTAAAGGCTTGTTGAATGTAAACGCCAGAATATGAGACTGCATTTTTTCCCCTTTGAATTATTATTATTTATTTTTTCTGCTACAGAATACCAAAATATAAAAGGTAGTTGCAACATTTTATCTCACAATTTTGATGTTTCCCTTTAGATTTTACAATTTGTTGTTTTTTCCGCCACATAATTGTCACTTTCATTGCGTTTGGTTTTCATTTTCAAGGACTTTTAGTTCACATCCTGTTTCCTTTTTCCTTATTTTCCCGCCATCATTAGTTTCCATGGTTATTCATTAATCAGTTCACCTGTTTGTATTAAACCAAATTAAATACAGTTATTTACTAACTAGATAGCAGTAACTAAGCCTGTAGTGTGGACTGTACATTCTAATCTACGCTGGTTCATCAGTATCAGACTTTACATGAGCGTGTTTGATGCATCAACATCAGACTGACATGAGCCTGTAAACGAAAGCACAAAGAAACCAGTGACAGAGTTTGTACGGTTACAGTGAAATAAAACACATAGTTTCAAAAAGAAACTTTGAGCCATTAATGGTTGCTCTTTAAAAGCAGCGAGGTGCTGAATCCCACATGTCCAACAGCTCAACATACACAACCAAACTAGCACTTAACGAGATTAAAATAGACTGACGCAGGAAATAATTAAAAGACTGATGCTGATCCACCTTAAACCCCTGGATCTCATGATGTATTACTCACAGCAGTGAGGGGGCGGAGCTACTTATGCACAGCATGATCAAACCACTAATCAACCAATCAGCATCCGCCTCCACTATCACAGCGCAAACAGAACGACGACAAGGTTTAAAATCAGCAGAAACTGAAAGAATAGAGTACAGGACTGCAGTTTATTAATGAGGTGTGATGCTTTGATGTCAACATGCAGAAATAGATGCTGACTGGAATGTGATCGTAGGAAATAGTTGATTTGACATATTTAATGGGATATACAGTATAATGCCTTAAGACCAGTGTTGGGGAACGTTACTTTGAAAAGTAATGCATTACAATATTGCGTTACTCCCTTTAAAAGTAACTAATTGCATTACTTAGTTATTTTTTTTACACCTGGGCTGAGCTTGTTTTTATATAATAAAAAAAGTTTTATTTTTGGGCAAATGTAAAGACCCTTTCACACTAAAAGTGAAATAATAATCCTCAGGCTGAAGGAAATGCAGATTCACGCGTGTACAGTAGAGGTAGAGTACAGTAGAGGTAGAGTACAGTAGGGGTAGCGTAGAAGTAGAGTACAGTAGTGTACAGTAGAGGTAGAGTACAGTAGAGTACAGTAGAGGTAGAGTACAGTAGAGTACAGTAGAGGTAGAGTACAGTAGAGTACAGTAGAGGTAGAGTACAGTATAGGTGGTGTACAGTGGAGATGGAGTACAGTAGAGTACAGTAGAGGTAGAGTACAGTAGAGGCAGTGTACAGTAGAGTACAGTAGAGGTAGAGTACAGTAGAGTACAGTAGAGGTAGAGTACAGTAGGGGTAGCGTAGAAGTAGAGCACAGTAGTGTACAGTAGAGGTAGAGTACAGTAGAGGTAGAGTACAGTATAGGTGGTGTACAGTGGAGATGGAGTACAGTAGAGTACAGTAGAGGTAGAGTACAGTAGAGGCAGTGTACAGTTGAGGTAGTGTACAGTAGAGGTAGAGTACAGTAGAGGCGGTGTATAGTAGAGGTAGAGTAAGTAGAGGTAGTGTACAGTAGAGGTAGTGTACAGTAGAGGTGGTGTACAGTAGAGGTAGTGTACAGTAGAGGTAGAGTACAGTAGAGGTAGAGGTAGAGTACAGTAGAGGTAGTGTACAGTAGAGGTAGAGTACAGTAGAGCACAGTAGAGGTAGAGTACAGTAGTGTGCCGTAGAGGTAGAGTACAGTGGAGTACAGTAGTGTACAGTATAGGCAGAGTACAGTAGTGTGCAGTAGAGGTAGAGTACAGTAGAGTACAGTAGAGGCAGAGTACAGCAGTGTACAGTAGAGGTAGAGTACAGTAGAGTACAGTGGAGTACAGTAGTGTACAGTATAGGCAGAGTACAGTAGTGTACCGTAGAGGTAGAGAACAGTAGTGTGCAGTGGAGGTAGAGTACAGTAGTGTGCAGTAGAGGTAGAGTACAGTAGTGTGCAGTAGAGGTAGAGTACAGTAGAGTACAGTGGAGTACAGTAGCGTACAGTATAGGCAGCGTACAGTAGTGTACAGTAGAGGTAGAGTAC